>NC_140629.1:40832163-40954663 GCF_057382275.1 Copadichromis virginalis
CATCCAGTATCCGTAGTTTCAGGTGCTGCACATCTCGTATCTTCACATCATAGACAATTGCCTTTAGATGACCCCAAAGATAAAAGTCTAAGGGGGTCAGATCGCGAGACCTTGGGGGCCATTCAACTGGCCCACGACGACCAATCCACTTCCCAGGAAACTGTTCATCTAGGAATGCTTGGACCTGCACCCATAATGTGGTGGTGCACCATCTTGCTGGAAAAACTGAGGGAACGTGCCAGCTTCAGTGCGTAAAGAGGGAAACACATCATCCTGTAGCAATTTCAAATATCCAGCAGCCTTGAGGTTTCCATTGATGAAGAATGGACCCACTATCGTTGTTCCCATATACCACACCAAACCATCACTTTTGTTGTTCCAACAGTCTTGGAGGGATCCATCCAATGTGGGTTAGTGTCAGACCAATAGCGGTGGTTTTGTTTGTTAACACCATTCACATAAAAGTTTGTCTCATCACTGAACAAAATCTTCTGCGTGAACTGAGGGTCCTGTTCCAGTTTTTGTTTTGCCCATTCTGCAAATTCTGTGCGCCGATCTGGGTCATCCTCGCTGAGATGCTGCAGTAGCTGGAGTTTGTAAGGGTGCCATTTGTGAGTAGCTAATATCCACCGAAGGGATGTTCGACTAATGCCACTCTCCAGTGACATGCGGCGAGTGCTACGCTGTGGGCTCTTGCTGAATGAAGCGAGGACAGCCACTGATGTTTCTTCATCAGTGACAGTTTTCTTGCGTCCACATTTTGGCAAATCCAACACTGAACCAGTTTCACCAAACTTAGCAAGCAGTTTGCTAACTGTAGCGTGGGAGATGGGTGGTCTCGTAGGGTGTCTTGCATTGAAATCTGCTCCAATGACCCGGTTACTGCGTTCACCAGATATCAACACAATTTCGCTCCTCACGTGTTAACCTCTTCGACATGTCAATGGCTGTGAACAAAGAGAAACTTGTAAATAACTCATGAAGGAATAAAGTTATATTGAAACCAAGCACACCATTGTTTTTATTGTGACATTACCAATAAGTTTGATGTGTCACATGGCCCTCTTCCTATTGAAAAAACAAAAGTTGCATCCAAGATGGCCGACTTCTAAATGGCCACCATGGTCACCGCCCATCTTGAGGAGTTTGCCCCCTCACATATACACAAACAGGACTTTAATATCACCAACCATTCCCATGTTATTACGGTGTATCCATATAAATGGCCCACCCTGTATAACGTTTAAATTGGAAAAGCTGGCAAATTAATTCAAACTCCTGACCCAATAAACATAAACTAATCTGAGTGTTTTTGATTGTTCTCTATTCCACACAGTGTTAAATATACACACAGACTAAAATTTACAGCCACCTTTAACAAGTTAAATTTTAATAAGTAATTCTGAAGGTTCAAAAATGTCTTTGAACATGATGCGCTGTCTCTCCTAATGACTGACTGCAGCATAAAATGGATTTGTTGAAATGCACTTATTGGATTGATCAAAGTGAAAGTCCAAAGAAGTCAATGACGGTTTCTAAATATCTGCAGATTCAAGATCAGCTTAAACAATTGTACACAAGTTCAAGTTATTCAGATCTGTTACCCTTTCCCGAAGTCTGGGAAAAACATCCAAACTGTCCCCCTCAGATCAGAGGAAAGTGGTTAGGATATTCAGGAATAACCCGGGAACCACAAAGGCTCAAGCCTGCTATGAAGTAGAAACCAATGCTGCAACACCAGCTGAACTACACCTGCCAGCAGTCATCAGTGAGATGCTGGGCTACAAAATGAACAGCTACAAGGAGCAGTACCCACCATGGAGAAGGAGACTAGAGGCCAAGATCAAGGTAGCACAGAGGGAGGTTAGCCGACTGCAGATCTGCAGAAAGGTGCGATGAAGGTGTCCATACCCGAGGCCTTGGACACTGCCAAGCAGCGACTCACAGCCTTGGCCAGCCGCTTGAAGAGGTACACCAGAGAGATCAAAGGCAGGACAATGAACCAGCTGCTCTCCACAGAACCAGCCAAGGTGTACTCTCAGTGGCAAGGGAACAATAAGAGAGCAGCACCACCAAGGCTGAGCAGTACTGGAAGAGCATATGGGAGAAGGACGCTGTTTTGTTTGTCTCCTTATTTATGAAGAAAGAGTCCTTTTGTGATCTGCGACATACTTTATTAACCATGCTTGGTTAGCCGGAAAAACAACAACCACCCCTCACCTCTTAGCGCTCATGCCCGTGTTCTTTACAGATAGTGCCACCTTGTGGTATGGCATGAAACTATGTTAACTCACAGCAACAGCTGCTTATCATTACAGACTGAACAATAACAATGCTCAGTGGCTAGTGGATCTGAGGGCAGATCACAGCAACCTCCCTGAACAGGGTCCAGTAACCATCACAGTGGCAGACATCCAAGAAAGACTCTCCAATATGAAGAGCTGGACAGCACCAGGCCCCGACATGGTTCACGCCTACTGGCTGAAGAAGCTGATTGCACACCACGAGAGTCTGGCAGCACAAATGAACCAGCTGCTGGTTGATGAGAGACACCCAGAATGGCTAACCGAAGGCCGGACAGTCCTGATCCTCAAGGACCCCCAGAAGGGACCGGTCCCCTCCAACTACCGACCAATAACCTGCCTCAGCACCACCTGGAAGCTCCTGTCATGTCATGGACTGGCTGTGTGGCAGGCAGGAAATAGGATCCAAACGCAAACTCACGGGGAAACAGGACTGAACTCAAAATACAGCTTTATTGCTGACAAAAGATGACAAGAGATAACAGCGATACAAAATAACATGAAACTAAACTGGGAAGTACTAGCAGCAGTCAGCCGAGACTGCAAGACCAGACTGACCAACCTGTGCACTGCCTGGATTGATTACAAGAAGGCCTATGACTCAATGCCCCACAGCTGGATACTGGAATGCCTAGAATTGTACAAGATCAACAGGACCCTGAGAGCCTTCATCAGGAACTCAATGGGGATGTGGCGTACAACACTAGAGGCCAACTCCAAGCCCATAGCGCAAGTCACCATCAAGTGCGGGATCTACCAAGGAGATGCTCTGTCCCCACTGCTGTTCTGCATAGGCCTGAACCCCCTCAGTGAGATAATTGACAAGACTGGCTATGGATCCCAACTAAGGAGTGGAACAGGTGTCTGCCACCTCCTGTACGTGGATGACATCAAGCTGACTTACTGATCCACACTACCAGGCTATACAGCAATGACATCGGAATGTCATTTGGACTGGAGAAATGTAGTCGGATGATAACAAAGAGAGGGAAGGTAGTCAGAACGTAGGGGATCGAACTACCAGGAGGCAACATTGCAGACATAGAGGACAGCTACAAGTACCTGGGAATCCCACAGGCAAATGGGAACTATGATGAGGCTGCTGGAAAAGCTGCAACCACCAAGTACCTGCAGAGGGTCAGGCAAGTCCTGAGGAGTCAGCTGGCCAAAGGAGGAGATAGAAGCCACTGACAGTGAGACCCTTTGTGATGAGAACAGTAGATGACCAGCTGACGGTCCAAACCGGCTGCTGGTAACAAAGGATGTGTTCTCTGGAGTGACGAATCACACTTCTCCTTCTGGAGTTTGGGTTTGGCTGTTGCCAGGACAATGGCACTTGTCTGACTGCACTGTCCCAAGTGTAAAGTTTGGTGGAGGGGGGGTTATGGTGTGAGGGCTCCAGTTAGGGGGGAACTCTTCATGCTCAAGACATTTTGGACAGTTTCATATTCCCAACTTTGTGTGGCCAGTTTGGGGATGGAGCTTCCTGTTCTAACTCAGCTGCACACCAGTGCACAAAGCAGGTCCATAAAGACATGGATGAGCCAGTTTGGTGTGGAAAAACTTGACCGGCCTGCACAGAGTCCTGACCTCAGCCCCACAGAACACCTTTGGGGTAAATCAGAGACTGTGGGGCAGGACTGTTCGTCCAACATCAGTGTGACCTCACAAATATGTTCCTGATCAGAAGTTCCCATAAACACTCCTAAACCTGTGGAAAGACTTCCCAAAACAGCCGAATAGGTTACAGCTGCAAAGGGTGGGCCGACATCACATAAAAGCATGTGATCTGTTATCTGTCTAGCTGACAGATAACGATGTGCTGCCTGGTGGCTACAGATCTGTGATCAGACTAAAACATTCACAGCTCTTTGGAGGACAAGGGTTACACTGTTCTCAGCAAAGTTCTTCTTAAAGGTCTTGGAAGGCGAAGACAACACCATCACATGACAGGAAGACGACGCTGAACACAGAGCAAACTTCAGCTGAGATGGTCCATCCACAGCTCGAGGTCAGTCATTAGCCTGCTCTGAAAAAGTCCCGATCCTCAGCTCGTGCTACTGACTAGAGCAGGGCGATATGGCCAAAAATATTTATCACGATATATATTTGAAAATTTGCGATGACAATATAACTGACGATTTAATTGATGCGAGACAAAATACAACTCCACAACTTTACTAGCGCAAAAAAAACCCCCATGCATTTATTTTCACTTAAACAAGCAGCTGTTTTTTATGTGCATTAAAGCTACATAAAAATTTAACTGTGCAAATGCAAATTCCTTGCTGAAAGTTGAACCAAAAGGCATTTCCAGTGGAAATGGGCTGAAATATCCTGAGTGTAACCGAGGACAAGGTAGGAGTAAAAGGGACAAGGAAATAAATTGATAATTTATTTATTACATTAATTAAACATTCAAATTCCCAGTTATTTCCAGACAGGACTTACAACACATCCTGCTGATATCCAAGCTGCACATGACACTTACCACACAAACGGTGCAAAAAATAACACAACACTGCAAACCGTCACACGCCGTTTAGCGACACTGCAATCGTGGCACGCACTGCAAACACCTCGGGTTTCAGTACAGCTGGGAATCAGCGCTATGCATGACCTGCAATCTGGGATATAAAGGGAAGTGGCACAAACAAATAAACAAATAACAAAAAGGGAGGTTAGTCCGCCCTTACACAACTCACTTCCAATCAGTAACCGCCTTAACGGCTGGACGAACTAACCAAAACAAAATTACAAATCAATCAAAAGAACGAAAAAAAGGACAGCAGAGACAGCACAGCTGAAAAACACAAACAACAACAAATTAAAATATTACCCAATAAAATATCGGTTTTATTAAACCATTCAAAATCACAAAACTAAAACAAACACTCAATATACCTACAATATTGATCAGTTTGTGATCATGTTTCTGACTTCTCAGAGTTCAACTGTAAGTAGTTGTCACCAAGCCACTGTTCAATGGAAGCTAAACATTTAATTAAAGAGGACAGTTTATGGACTTCCATCGGCTTAAAAGAGCAATAGAGCTGAATATCATCAGCATAGAAGTGATAAGACACCTCAGGGAACTGCCTAATTATAAGTCCAAGAGGTAACATGTACAAAAGAAAAAGAATAGGACCCAGAACTGAACCCTGCGGTACCCCAAATGTCAGATCTTTAGAATGTGACATAAACCGATTCGCAAAAACACTAAAAGATCTGTTGGAGAGGTATGACTGAAACCACTTCAAAGCCAGACCGGACTGTCCCGGAGCCTGTTAATCAGGATGGTATGGTCAATGGTGTCAAAGGCAGATGTCAAGTCCAACAAAACCATGACTGAGGATGCTCCGGAGTCAGCTGACATCATAATGTCACTAGAGACTTTAAGTAATGCGGTTTCTGTTGAGTGACTTTTACGGAAACCTGACTGAAATTTGTCATAAATTTCATGTTTTTCTAAAAAAGTGGTAAGTTGATCTGCAACTGCTTTTTCCAGAATTTTCGATGATAATGGAAGCTTAGAGATATTTATATTTATATTTCCCAGTGTTGTGTCATGTTTACTTGTGTTTAGAGTTTTGGCACAATGAGCGAAGTTTTGCAAAATGTGTTCAAGCAACGGGCAAAAACTGCAATGACTAACCTCTTATTTTGGATGGATTATCTCAGTTGTTCTCCTGACTGAAGTTTGGTCCGTTTACAGCATCCTGCCATGTGATTGCATTTGTCCCTAACCATCAGGAACCCTCACGTTAACTTTTATTGAGTGGAAAAAAGTTAGCGTTCATCCTTCAGCTTCACTGTGCTAATGTTATGCTAACATAGCTGTGTAGCTAGCCACCACGCACATGATATACCAGCTAGCCCAACTTCAGTAACCCTACAAACGTCACTGCTGTTTAGTTTCCTGTCTTCATTTATGTTGGAAGTGACAGCAGAGCTGTACGTTTTAATTTTTTCAGAAATCTCTCAGTCAGAACATGCTATATCATGTTTAGGTAACTAGCGAAACTAGTGAGCTAACTTCCGCTAGCTTCCTGCTAACTTCTAACGCCGTTAAATGTAATAAATTCTGTTTTCATGGATGCCTGGATGTTAAACTTAACTGTTACACCTGGTAAAGCAGCAACGCTGATCGTTTTATTAAAGATAAAAGAATTTAGACAGTTTTTAACTCTCAGTGATGCTGCAGTGTTCGTTTGGCTTTGGGACCTGAAGCGGACGGAGTTTAGGACCCAGATTACTCCCAGATTTACGAGCACCTTAGTCCGACAAATACGGCAATAACGACGGCCCGTTTGCATTTTGTACAAAAAAATGTACTTTGTCGTGTATCTGACGGACAAACACCAAACCAGTTCCACATCGCTGAAGTTGCAGCATTTTTACAAACCAATTCTGGTTCATCTGTTTCACTCAACGATCCGCTTTCCCCCTTCTCATTCTCCGTTACCACCATGCTTTTTCGGCCACGTGCGCATGTGCATTTTACCCATATTCTATCGCGATATTTCATTTTTTTATTGATGCCTAACATTGCACCGGTAATACCGTGAACAGTATAATATGGCCCAGCCCTACTAGTGACACATTGGTGTCGGGACACAGTGAGGTTTTAAAGACATGCTGCTTGCGAGCAGAGCTGTTACAGAGCTGGAGACACTGAGAACAAGCAGTTGGAGTTTTTCTAAGAACTGCAGCACAAAGATGAGACCCTCGATCAATGCTGGAGACCACAGAGGTCTGAAGGTGACCCTTTGTAGGGCTGAGGACCAAACAATGTCCTCACAGTGCAGGAAAGTCCTCAGCAGGGCAGATTTCAACCACGATATGTCTACATAAACACAGAAAGACATGAACAAACACACGCACACACACAGAGCTACTGTACGAATCCTTATTTAGCCTTAGCACCCCCTCCTCTTCCTCCTCCCCCTCCCTCACACATTCAGCATCCACCCACCCATTAAACACAGACACCAGCCCTGTCTGTCTCTCTACAGTAGCTGTCTCTCTCTCGTGTTAGAAACTGTAAGTGTTGATGGAAGCTGAGGCTGCAAAACTGCTGCTTTGTGTTTGTGTGTGCTGGTGTGACTATTGCTTTGAGGACCAAGCACGGCTGTTTCACCATCAGAGCGAGGACCCTTTGGCCTCTGTGTGTCACGCTCCTTTAAAGGGCTGTGTGATTGTTCAAACTTTGTTTGGGGGTCAGGATCAGGGGCTGTGGGTGGCTGTACATACAGCAGATGTCCTCACAGAGACAGCGATATAAACGTGTGTGTGTCAGCCTGGCACACAGTCGCAGTATGCACGCTATGTACTCGGCATGCCAACTCAGCCTCAGCACTGCAATGCAGCGCTGTGCATTTGGCCAAGTCATGCCACACACACACACACACACGCACACACACACTGACACACACACACACATGTGCAGTGATGTGTGTGTGTGTGTGTGACAGCCTACATGTGTGTTTTTAGCGAGTTTTCATGAGTAATGTTCAACCTTGCAGTGTGTTCTATGTAATGCATGCTCGCCCGCCCCTCTCTCTCTCGTCCTCTGCAGGGCAGTTAGCCGCATTAGCTCCCTCGCTGTCCTCAGATGACTCCTCCTCCTCCTCGGCTGTCTGCTGTGTCTCTGCCTCCCCCTCCTCCCTCCCCCCCTCCTGTGACACACCAGACGATGCGTTGACTGAGCGCAGGAGAAGAAGAAAACCTCTCCCAGCCAGCCGTCCTGCCTGCTGCATGGAGGAGAAGCAGAGGAGGAAGAGGAGCAGAGAGGAGGTAAGGAGGTGTCTCACTGTCTGACATCCGTCCTCCACTGGCTGTCTCTCTGCTGTCTGTCTGTCCCGGCACTCTGAAACTGTCTGTTTAACCTGTCTGTCTGTCGCGCTGTCAAACTCTGTTCCTCACTCTGAGCTGTCTGTCTGTCTGCTGCTCCGTAAACAACAAAAACACTGAGCTCAACTCTGAGAACCACTCACCTGGAATCAGCTGTAGCAGACTGTCCCGAACTCTGCCGGACTACAGTGGACTGTGCAGGACTCGGCTGGGTGGTAACAGACTGTCCTAAGCTCCTGTCCACTGGGGACGATTCTGCTGGACTGCAGGTGACTGTCCTGAACTGTAGAGGACTATAGAGGACCCTGCAGGGTTGTAGTGAGCCGTAGAGTGCCTGGCTGGACTTCAGCACAATATTCTGAACTGTAGTGGTCTGCAGAGGACTTGGTTGACTTTAGCAGAGTATAGAGGAGTCTGCTGGATTGTAGATGACTGTAGTGGACATTAGTGGACTGTACTGGACCCTGCTGGGTTGTAGTGGGGTGCGGTGGACTTGGTTGGACGGTAGGGGACTCTGTTGGACTTTGGTAGACTGTCCTAAAATGTAGTGGACTATAACAGACTGTGTGGGATTCTGATAGACTACAGGAGAACGTCCTTGACGATGGATTGCAGAGGACTCTTCTGGACTTTAGCAGACTATACTGAACTGAAGTGGTCTGTAAAGGACTTGGTTGGACTGTAGTTGACTCTCATGCACCATAGGGACCGGTTCTGGACTACAGTGGACTGTGCTGGATTCTACATGACTATAGTGGACCATAGTGGGCTGTACAAGGATCTGCTGGACTGTAGCACTGCAGAGGGCTCTGTTGGACTTGAGCAGACTATGCTGGGCTGTTTGAACTGTAGTGGAGTTTGCTGGACTTTAGCTGAGTATGTTGGACTATACTGGACCACAGGTCTGGGTCTGGGTCCATGTCTCTGGCCATTATTTATTTATAGTGAGTTCATGGATGATTATGTCAAAACTGCACACAGAGTTCTGCTCCCTGAGTTTAGTCTTTCAGGCAAAATCATGCAGGAGAAGCTTTGAAAGCCCCTCATTGGACACAGACTTTAGCTTTCTTGTCTTTAAGAACGCAAACGTCATCGTGTTATCACATGAAAATAAAACCCTCCGAAACACAAGGTGTCACTGTGAGGCTGTCCCAGCACTGACACGCATTCAGCTTTACATCTCTGCAGCAGCGTGGAACTTTCTGTGGAGATGATATTAGACACAACACATATGCTTTTACATTTCATCATGTTTAGCCTGGAGGACAGCAGACACTTTGAACTGGAACATAAAGAACATCAGCTTTTCTCTCACTAAAGGACAAACACTGCTTCAGGATTAGGGATGGGTATTGATGAGATTTTCACGATTCCGATTCCATTTTCGATTCTGTTTAACGATTCGATTCTTTATCGATTCTTTTGAAAAAAGGAGAACACTAAGGTCGATTAGCTTAGAGCTTTGTTTTATATCTTCTCTTTGAACAAGGTAGAAATTTAGGAGTAACATGGCCTTACAAACCCAGCAGTGAGATCTTAAGAGATCCAGCCTACGGCTCTTCAATGGGGTGTCACAGGGTCCCCGGGGAAAACATTGTAAATGTAAAATAATAAAATGAATATTCTTCTGTAGCAATAACAAAGTATAACATAAATTATTCTGTAGCAATTACACAAGAATATCCAGTAATGTCCCTGCCTACAATTAAACACATTCACTTACTGAAAATCATCTGCTGTGGCAAACGGGTGCAAACCTTTGACCACAAACAGTCTCTGCTCGGTGACGTTCGTCTATCCCGGCCTGAAAGGAGACGCTACCGGTAGCCTGCAGCGAGAACTGCCAGCATCTGAGCCAGACTCTGTCTCATCATGGTCACTAAATGCACAGTAATGGCAGATAAGGCAGATCGTGCTAACATAATATGCACTGTTAGCTGATTATTTACCTGCCGCATTAACGGGAGAGGACGTACAAACGTTACCGCTGCTGCTGGGTTGAGATTCACGAGTCGAGCGGAATTAAAAACACGACATTCATTTAAGGTCATCGTGTGTTTTGTGAGCAAATGCTTTTGCATATTCGTAGTGTTTCCTCCCTTAAATGAAATATCTACTTTGCAAGTATTGCAAGTTGCCCTGTTGTCATCGGTTCTCATAAAGTATAACCAAACTTTTGAGCGTTTGAGCCGCTTAGGCGCCGTGTTTCCTGCCAGGTAAATGACGCTCCGCAACGTGGTGACGTCATTCGGGGCGACTGGAATCGATAAGGGAATCGTTTGCAAAAATGGCAAACACTTCCAAGGAATTGAAACAGTGGGAACCGGTTCTCAACAAGAACCGGGTTTCGATACCCATCCCTATTCAGGATCTTCAATTCAGTTGATATAGAGCCAGTTCATAATAACAGTCGGCTCAAGGTGACGTCTCAAAGCTACACTTCAGAGTAACAAGTTACATTGTTTCTCTGTATTCCCAACGTTTTTGGAAAGCTGAGAAACAAAAACAATTTAGAACAAACTTTAAATTAATAAGTTCGTTAAATGATCTCTGACTTGACCAAAGTCTGGTTAGTGGCAGAAGCGAATGAGTGTTTTTACCATTTAGCCTAAAACATTACACCAAAGGAAACACGTGAGGAAACTGATGCTGAACACATCTGATTGTGCACATTTCATTCATGCACTAAACAAATGTTCCCATCTTTTTGTTAAAATCGGTACAATTTTAAAGGTTTCATACAGGGTGTCATCTGCATATACACACACCATCCATTCTTTATGTAACAACAGTGGATCTGGTACTGATCCCTGTGGAACACCGGAACAAAACACCTTCAGCTGAAAGTCAGCTGCAGTTTGAATGAAACACTTTCCATGTAAATATAGTTTCTTACTGACAGCTTGAGTCACAGCGGTCCCTCGTTTATTGCAGGAGTTACGTTCTAAAAATAACCCGCAATAGGTGAAGTAGCAGCTTTATGTTTTACAATGATTATAGATGTTTTAAGGCTGTAAAACCCCTCACTACACACTTTCACACATTTCTCTCTTGTTTAAACACAAAGTTCAGACCTTTGTAGAAAAATAAGTTGAGTATTATAGAATGAAACCGAAGATCAAACCCTGTTTTCAGGTCCAGAACACGGGAGTAGAGCAGCTGTCAGAGAATTCAACATCAATGGATCAATGGTACGGAAGTAGAGGAAGCAAGAAGAATGAGTTGAGTAAAGTTTGACTGTTTTGTTTCGCTTAATGTGCCTTATAGTCCGAAAAATACGGTAACTTCTAACTTCCTTTAGCATTAAGCAGAAGTCCAACTTTCTGTGCGACGGTTAGCATCTTCCTCTGCCTTTGGGTGCTACCACAGGAGCCTCTGACGGTGCAAAATGTTTCATCGACATTGTTGTGTTTGCTGGGGAGAAAACTTACAAACATACAGCACAGCAATTCAGAGTCACACTGCTAGTGATCGAAGATTTATGTAAATTTGACAAGCTGAACGCGTGCTGTACTGTACAGGAGACACAGCATGGAGGAGATTGACAGTGGTCTGCAGCCAATCAGGATGCAGAACACAATGCGCTGTAAGAAAAACAAAACAAAATAAAAAATAAAAAGCAAAGTTGCACAAAAAAAATCTGGTAAACAGCGAGGCCGCAAAAGGCGAACCGCGTTATAGCGAGGGACCAGTGTACTTCATGGTTAATAAATACAACCTCTGGCAGCTCATACATGGCCATCAGAGCAGAGAAGCAAGGATTTCCTTTTCACCGACTCGTTCGTCTAATGGCTTTGTTGTTGAATTTATTTCCAAATTAAATGTTTTCCAACTAATGAAGAGATATGAGACAAGTTCAGGCAACAAACAAGAAAAGAGAAGAAAACAGGGAGTAACAAATGCTTGAACTGCAAAGCTGTTTCATTAGTTCAGATTCATTCAGAATAGCAGAAGTGTGATTTTGGAAGTAATCCCAAAGGACGTCTCGTTTGTAGATGCAAAGTCATATAAAGTTTGAACAAAGATGCAACTTTTCAAACAGCGCGTCCCTTCTCTCAGCCCACCTGCCGTAGCTTTGCCCACACGTTGGCATCACTTTACTGTAAATGCAGCGTTTCTGATTCGTGCTCAAAGCTGACTGAAGGTAAACCCTTAAATCGCTACACTGTTCACTACAGTGACTGATTTTAAAACAACCAGAATTTCCAAACTAAAGGCAAAACAGGAAAAATAAAACCCTCCGTGGCTTCACAGCTGCCACTGACATGACCTGATCACGTTTGTCAGTAATGATACGTCATCCTCTCTGAATCGTTTGGTTCAGAAACAACGGCCCTGTGATGGAGACGCGCTCAGCACACCATTTGCGCTGTGGCTCCTCCTCCCGGCGTGCCGAGGTGCCTCACCTCAAATATTTCTGACCGAACCCTCTTGTGAGACACTCACTGTCTTTCCACAGACGCCAGCCGAAGCGGTCGCGATGCCCCTCGTCCGTCAGGCCGACCCGGCTCGATGACTCACCCGTGAATGCATTTCCTTACAAAGCCTCCATGTTTGTGAGACTTTAGCTCAGTGTGTTAGACACTGATGCGTCAGACTGAACGCTGCCTCCTGATCACATGACTCTCAGCAAACACCTCTGTCTGCACGTCACCTGTTTATTTACCCACACCTCCACGTCACAGACAAACAGCTTTGAGCGTGACCTAGAGATCCAACCACTCAACAGAAACTAAATGCAGCTTCATTGAAAAGGTCGCGAGACAAAGAATCATCAGTCATAACTAAAAACACTGAATTCCCCAGAAACCAACCATAGCGTGGCTTTCTGAGATGATGTCACTTTGGCGTTTGTCACTCTCTGATCACCTGATGACGCCACAGTGACATCATAATACAAAAACTGTATTTTCAAGCTTCAGCGTCAGCATTTGAGCCACCGCCATGTTGTTTTTTCAATCCAGAGGTGACCACATCTGGGTGACGGAGCAGAGTGGTCAGTGATGATACCGGCAACATCCAATCAAAATCCTCAAATTTCTCTAAACTGAAGCTCCGCCTTCTTAGTAAAGGTGAAGAGCTCAATTTTTAGCCATATTTAATTTGAATATTGAACACTTTGACATTTACTATACAAAATAAAAAGATAAGTTCTTTACACTGAAGTCAAAGACTCTTCGAGCAGACACCTCGGCTCCTCTCTGCAAACATTATTTAAAAGTCTGACCACTCGTTTTGGGTCTAAATCTTACCTGAGCGATAATAAAGCTTCATGAACTTGGACTAGAACCTGTGGTCAGTTCGACTTTTTCTCTCTGCACTCAGACTTACAATGAAAACAAAACTGAAAGGAATATTTATCTCCAACGTGTTTTTTAAACAGACTCGATGAAACGGCTGTTCGATCCTTTAATGGGTTTAAATAAAGTTATCTCAGGTTTGAATGGGTGCACCTGATGTTTCTGACGCCCTGTGTTTGAGCGCGCTCAGTGTTTTTGTTTGTTGGACTCTAGAGGCGCGCCGCAGGAGACGTTCGGCTGTCTGCAGCAGGTTGGAGGTTTTCCTGTTGCCCTGTTGGCGAGCAGGCGTGGGTTAAACGTGTCCTCGGTTTGTTCTGTGGGCACGTGAGACGCCGTGAGGGTTTGACCTCTCCTCCTTTTGTCTCCCTTTCTACATTTCAGCTGTTTCTCTGGACCGAGCTGATCTGCATCTTAATGATTGACCACCTCCTTCTCAACCTGAACCCCCCGCCTCCTTGCTGACCTTTGACCTCACTGTTTGTTCTGCACCAGCATTATGGACCTCAGACTTTTTGGAGGAACTTTCTGCAGCATCCCCGACACCTAAACGCCCCGCTGTCTGCATCCGTCAGCCCAGCTCTGGCTCATCAGGACCGTCATCAAACCGCCGTCCACTTCCCGTTGCGACCTCAGCGAGCCGACGGCCACCACCATGTCGGAGGGGCTGCTACAGGTGGAGATCCCCGACTTCGGCAGCAGCGTGTTGGGCAGCCTGAACGAGCAGCGGCTGCTGGGTCACTACTGCGACGTCTCCATCCTGGTGCAGGGTCAGGCCTTCAAGGCGCACCGGGCTGTCCTCGCTGCCTCCTCGCTCTACTTCAGAGACCTGTTCAGCTCTGCGGCCGACTCCTCCTCTTCCTCTGACTCCTCCTCCCAGGCGGTGTTCGAGCTCCCGTCCTCAGTGACGCCGATGTGTTTCCAGCAGATTCTGTCCTTCTGCTACACGGGGCGCCTCAGCATGGCGGCCAGCGAGCAGCTGGTGCTCATGTACACCGCCGGGTACCTGCAGATCCAGAACATTGTGGAGCGCGGTATGGAGCTGATGATGATGAAGGCTTCCTCTGCCTCCTCACCGCTCTGCTGTGACTCACAGGTGGGTCTAAACAGAGGTTAGTGGGAGACAGCAGCATCTAGTGGACATCAGGAGAACTGCAGCTGCCACAGGAGACTGTTTATGTGTTTTCCTTCTCTTTGTAACTGTATTTAAACGTTTGTGTTTACAGACAACCTCAGCAGACGAGCTTGGGGGCTTTGACACTCAGACGGCCCAGCAGCAGCAGCACGGCGCCCCCCAGCTGCAGGAAGTGAGTCCAGACCAGCCGGCGTTGAGCCCCGAGGAGCTGCTGCTCGCCGTCAGCAGGATCAAACAGGAGCGAGCTGACACGCCTCCTGCAGAGGAGGCCGGAGGAGCAGCAGGAACAGGAGGAGAGGAGACCAGGTGAGGAAATGGCTCAGAAATGTTTTCTCAGTGTTGGAAAGATTATTCCAAACCGAGTCAGAGATGTCTGCCCAGTCCAGACGCAGAGGGTGGAGGACCGCCCACCTGTTCAGTAACCAGACGGAAAGAACAAATGATGCTTTATGTGTGTGTCATACATGATGTATTTATCTCGTATCACACGCTTATTTAACGTCTGCATGGATGACTGCAGGAAATCTTCAGGGAGAATTCCCACACGTGCTCTCCAGGCCTCTCTCACCTCGGATGGGACGACTTCCTGCGCTGCTGAACTGAGCTGTGGATCCAACACTTCACTGTAATGGAAGCAATGGGGGAGACAGTGTGGCACAAACACACCCACTTCATTCAGGAGATGACAGGGGGGAGGGTCTACTTTGTGAATGATGAGCCGATGACCAATGAGGGTGCAGGGTCACAAAGTGGATAGATCCATCTTTTATATTGTCAGGTTTTTGCCTGACTAACTCTACGTATGAAGTTTGATATTGTGTATGAGGCGACCTGGATTAAATATACCTTTGTACCTGTGACTGATCCCTGAGATTTGAATCCCAGATAAATGGATCCCACCCTCAGCTGTGTACCCGGGACCAGTGCTTGGACCTTGATGAAGGTTTGTGATGTCATTCTTCTCCTGCTGGTTCTCTCCTCAGAGTGGACATTGCAGCAGAGCTCCAGTCCTCCAGGAGCACGGCTTTGTGTTACCTGAGTGCAGGTGGAGGGCTGGTTCCGGGTCTGCAGTCCTACCTGCTGGCAGGCGGGGGTCGCTCCAGTCCAGGAGGATCCAGTCTCCCCACAGACTCTCCCCCATCCCACCCACCCACCGAGGAAGAGCTGGAGGAAGATTACTACAGCAACGCTGTACACCCCGGACTCTATCAGCACATCTACGGACACCCCGGAAACCCCTACAGTGAGTATTTATCCACCACCCAAATCAATATCAATTATACATCACAAAATAACAAGAACAGCTCCTCACGGTGCTTTATATTGTAAGGTAAGCAGCCTATAATAATGCAGAGAAACCCCAACAATCACATGACCCCCTATGAGTTGGTGACAGACTGGGATAGGCTCCAGCCCTGCGCCACCCTGAGAGAAATAAGAGGAAGAGAATGGATGGATGCAGTAAAACGTTGGAGTTCAGTTTAATACCTCATGTAAAACAAAAAGGCAGTAATTGATAACAGAAGTCACACGGCCACTTCCTTTGAAAGATATGCAAAACATTTTCTTTTTTATTCAAATAGCATCCTGTAAACAGGGGCTCCGGTTACCCAGTTCTCCTGTTTCCAAGGATATGTTTGCTGCCCTGAACTGATTCAAGCACGTCTGTAGTTCATTTTTGGTCACTGACCATTTCAAAGTGATTAGAGAGAACCCCCCCTACAAAAGCATTTGAGCCAGCCATGCTGAGGAGAAATGACACATGCTAAATAAGTTGTTGTCTTGAGTTAGCAGGGCCTACGCTACCTTCTGCACCGGCTACAGGGGCCTGGCTAGCTACGGGTGTTTCAAGGATGCCGGAGTCTCCAATTCAGTGATCCTGGCCTCCAGAGCTCCAGACAGGATGCATTTATTACAAGTATCATTATGGCTAAAGGAGGCTGAGGAGTACCGGTAACTGAACAAAGTGCAGGAGGAACGGGTGAAGAGGCCATGCTAGCGAGTCAGCTACAAGCTAAGCTAAGCTAGCAAATCCTTAAAGACAAAGTGAGTGAGGGGCCGAGCAGCGAAGACACACAGGACACAGGAGAAATGTCTCCAAAGTGGGATTTTTCTTATTTTATCCTCTAAAAAATTTAAAAAGACAAAGTTCAAAATAGAATTAATGGGCCCGTAAAAGAGGTCAGCTAAATATAACTCTACTCAAAAAGCGACGTACAGAAACGTAACTACCCAAACAAAGGAGACACAACTTAACTCACAAACTGACCTAAACACAAACACACAGCAGGGTAACCTTTACGGGGTTTGGCCAAACCGTTTACACACAACAGGGGAAACAGAACAAACACCAATACTAACTAGACACAAAACAGCATTAAACCTAAAACAGTCGTGCTGCTGACAAGCACATGGGTGGTCCCGCTGGTCACACCGTTTACCCAGACAGGAAACACCTCCCCAAACCAGGTAACTCAAAGAAACAAAAACATAATTAACATAAAAGAATATATTTAGAAACCCCACACAGTGCTAATATGTGCACTTTATAATATCACTGTTAGGTTTAAGTTTAGAAATGAATGAATAATATGACTGAAATACATGTTTACCTGCAAACCAGACTAATGAGGTGAGTGTGTGGACTGATTTCAGCCATCACACAGTCACTGACACTGTAAGGATGATGTGTGTGTGAATATGTGAAGATTACACTATGAAGTAAGACGTTAGAGGGGGTTAAGGTTTTGGGTCCTTTTGTCCTAACAGGACGATTACCATGGTGACGATGTAAACGTCATCCTGTGGGTTCTCTGCCTTTTTGCTCATTTTCTATGTTTTTAATGTCACTTCATTGACTCCCCAACAGGACTTGTTAACCTTCAGCTCATACAGGCCCCACTGATGTCACATATTAACTCAAACAGGTGAGTTTTGGTCATTTTACTTCCTGGGATTCCTGACACTCGCTCCCCTCCCTGTTTCTCATTGGTTCAGTCCAAGAGAAGATGGAGATGCTCCCCCTCCCATTGGCTAATGAGCGTCGGCCCTGCGTGCTGGTTGGTCGGGACAACATGGCACTTCCCGCCAGTCTGATCAGTCAGATTGGGTATCGGTGCCACCCGTCACTCTACACCGAGGGAGACCCAGGAGAGAAGGTGGAGCTGGTGGCAGGTAGGACAACAGAACACCTGTCCAACTGTATCTCAGACACCTGTAACCCAGCGTCATGTGACACACGCTCCCCTCTGTGTTTGTGTGTTCAGGTTCAGGTGTGTTCATGACCCGAGGTCAGCTGATGAACTGTCACCTGTGTGCTGGAGTCAAACATAAGGTGCTGCTCAGGAGGCTGCTAGCAACCTTCTTTGACAGGTGAGCTCTTACCTGGGTGAGTCACATGGATGCAGCAGCTTAGTTTACAGAAAACATAAAGGTTGTGGTGCCGTGTGGCTGGTTTAACTAAACCAGGATTAGGAACTAAAGGTAAGTTTGTTGAATCCAGGTATTTGATTTTCCTGTTAAAGTTTAAAGAATCAAACATTTATTTTTTCTGTTTTTAGGTACCTTACATATCTGATGAAAGTTTTAAAAGTATTGCTACAAACATGAGATTACTTTGAGTTTCATGAGTTGCTGGTGTTTCCTCAGCACAGATGGACAGAAGTGTTTATGAAATCATTGATGAGCTGATGCTACGCGGGGATTTCCTGATGTTTTACTTTATGCATCAAGCAAAAATCAAATTCTATGCAATAGTCTCTGACTGGAAGAAATGTGTTTAACATTTAAACTTGGGCTGGGCGATATGGCCTAAAATTCATATCGCGATCAGTGTTGGTCAAGTTACTTGAAAAAAGTAATCAGTAACTAATTACTGATTACTTCCCCCAAAAAGTAATCCCATTACTTTACTGATTACTTATTTTCAAAAGTAATTAATTACTTAGTTACTTTTTAAAAACACGATTTACAACCTGAAGAGGTGATAAAGCGATAGATCTTTCAGCCCAATTCTACTTTTTCTGCATAATCCATCATACAAAATGTAATCAAATGGAAAAGTCTCTTTTTAAAACTTCTTTTATTAGTTTTAATCTTTTAACTTTATGCATCAAGCAAAAATTTAATTATCTGCAACATTCTCTGACTGGAAGAAATTTAACATTTAAACCTATTTTCTGCACATCCCAGCACATAAAATAAAATATTTTGTGTGTTTACACTCACTCTTTCAAATAGATGCAAGTAAAACACAGCAGAAAATAAATAAAGTCAAAGACTCAGCGGTCCTGTTGCTCTATTTTCACCTGTAAAGCAGGAGTGGGGTAGGCGGAGGTTTACCCTGGTGCAGGTGTGCCGCGGTCAGTGGAAGAATCCGTGAGTTTCTCTGTGAATGTCCCATTACGTCGTAGCTACTCGGTGCTTGTTGGAAGTTTAGGGGTTTTTTCGCTGTAAAAAGAAGTTTTCTTCCCACGCACAGCGGACACTAATGTTTTTGTCACTTTTTATGGAATCAAACTCAAAGTAAGGTCAGTACTTCCACGCTTTAAACGCTGCACGCTCATACTCTCTCTGCACTCGATATATGATCCATTGTTGATCTGCACACAGCTGTTGTCACTAACGTCGCACTCGCTTACGTCACTGTCGTGAGACGTTCTCGCAAAAAATCACGGCTTTAGTAACGCAGTAACGCAGCGTTCCTACGGGAAAGTAACGGTAATCTAATTACCGCTTTTGCGATAGTAATCCCTTACTTTACTCGTTACTTGAAAAAAGTAATCAGATTACAGTAACGCGTTACTGCCCATCTCTGATCGCGATATAACTTGAAGCACATGCAGTAACGATATATATCACGATATATTCTTTTCTTCTGTATAACGCATTTTCCACACTATAAGGACTTAAAATCCTTTAATTTTCTTAAAAATAGAGAGTGTGCCTTATGTATGAATTCTGGTTGTGCTTACTGACCTCTAACCGATTTGGGCAGAAATCTGTTAAAAATGTTTTAGTACAGCTTTGGTAAGCCGCACTGTTTGATGGATGTCAGAGCATTACGCTGCCGTAGTGAGGAGCTTCACGGAGTAATCTGGGTCCAAAACTCCGTCAGCTTCAGGTCCCAAAGTCAAACGAACACTGAGAGTTAAAAACTGTCTGAATTCTTTCATCTTTAATTAAATGATCAGCGTTGCTGCTTTACCAGGTGTAACAATTAATTTTAACATCCATGAAAACAGAATTTATTAAATTTAACGGAGTTAGAAGTTAGCAGGAAGTTAGCTCGCTAGTTTCCACCTAAACATTTCATACCGTGTTCTGACAGAGATTTTTGAAACAAATTCAAACGTACAGCTCTGCTACCACTTCCAACATAAATGAAGACAGAAACTAAACAGCAGTGGCGTTTGTAGGGTTACTGAAGTTGGACTACCTGGTATATGATGTTGTGCTACGTGATTGCTAGCGACACAGCTATGTTAGCATAACATTAGCACAGTGAAGCTGGAGGGTGAACTTTTTTCCACTCGATAAAAGTTAACGTGAGGGATTCTGGTGGTCAGGGACAAATGCAATCGCATAGCAGGATGCTATACACGGGCCAAACTTCAGTCAGGAGAACAACTGAGATTATTCATCCACAATACCAGGTTAGTCATTAAGATACTGCAACAACATGGGAACAGAACAGCTGCAGAGAATTCAGCATTAATGAATCAATGTTACAGAAGTGGAGGAAGCGCAGTTTTTGGCTTTCCCCATATTTCAAAAGTGCTTCATCTCTTTGCTGTGACTGTCGGCATAATTTGCAGATGATAATGGTTGTAGCCGCTGCAATGCTTTCGACCAAAACAGGCGCAGCTTGATGACATCACCAACATGCGCTATCGCGATAGAGCGGTATAGTCAAAATCTCTATCGTTGGCCAAATTTATATCGTTTCTATCGTATATCGTTTCTATTGCCCACCCCTAATTTAAACCTATGTTGTGCATATTCCAGCATATAAAATAAAATCATGTTCAGTGTCAGGTTGTTTTCTGAACACCATGCTGCCAGCTTCAGGACTTCCTCTCTGTAGGCTGCCTCGTCTCCCTTTGAGATGAGTCCGTGGTGTCATCAGCAAACTTGATGATGAGATTGTTGTTGTGGGTCGAACTGCAGTCGTGGGTGTAGAGAGAATACAGGAGGGGGCTCAGCACACAGCCCTGTGGGGAGCCGGTGCTCAGTGTGCGAGTGGAGGAGAGATGGGGGTGGAGCCTCACAGTCTGGGGCCGGTTTGTGAGAAAGTCCTTTATCCAGGCACATGTGGGGGGAGGGAGGCCAAGAGTGACCAGTTTGATGATGAGGATGAAGGCTGGATGAAGGCTGAGCTGTAGTCCACAAAGAGCAGTCGGATGTAGCTCTGCCGCTGTTCCAGGTGACTCAGCACAGCATGGAGGGCGATGGCGATGGCGTCTTCTGTGGATCTGTTCGTGCAGTATGCAAACTGGTGGGGGTCAGATTCTGGGGGGAGGTAGTCCTGGATGTGCTGAAGGACTAGTCTCTCAAAGCATTACATGATCACCAGCATGAGGGCCACAGGGCGGTAATCGTTCAGGCTGGTGATGGGAGACTTCTTCGGCACTGGGATGATTGTGGCTGATTTTAGACAGGATGGGATGGCTGCTTGATCCAGTGAGAGGTTGAAGAGTCTGGTGAAGATGAGGGTGAGCTGGTGGCCACACGCTCTTAGCACCTTCCCAGGTACTCCGCCTGGACCGATCGCCTTCCTGGGGTTCACTGCTAGGAGCACACGTCTGACATCGTGCTCCGTTACAGTGAGTGGAGCGGTGCAGGAAGGTGAGGATGAGGATGGGAGCAGGGCTGAGGCAGATGAGCGCTGCTGTTGTGGTGTTTCAAAGCGGGTGAAGAAGCTGTTTACTTCCTCTGCCAGCTGCACACTCAGGTTTTCTGCTTTCACATCCTCTGTGGTTGATGATGTCTTGTGCCACACCTCCCGTGTGTTGGTGCTGGACAGCTGGGACTTGCAGCTTCCTTTATGGTCTGTCTTAGCTTTTTTGATTCCCCTTTTCAGGTCAGCTCGAGCAGCCATGTACAGAGCTCTGTCACCTGACCTGAAGGCGGCGTCACAGTTTTTGAGGAGTGATCGGACCTCGCTGGTCATCCAGGGTTTTTGGATTGTATAATCCAGTTTTGAGATCCTTCCCAGACGCCTTAACGCCCACTCACATCCTGGGCCATCTGACCTCAGGAATTCGCATGATAAGGTGGGGCCAGGTTTCACAATGAGCCCACCCGAAACTCTGGCTGATTGGGACCCACGCCCAGTTTCACACCTTGGCTCAGGCGATTAGAGGATCATCAGGGGTCCTTTTGTCCCTCTGTGGGGGGAAACTCCCACTAGGTTTATATCTGGGACTCTCCACCATTTGACCTTAGAACTGAAGAAGCTTCTCGGATGAGAGGTGAAACGTCTTCAAGCAACTTAAAGAAGTCCAGACGCTTTTCTTTGCAAGCTCCTTTGACTACGATGACCTGGATGACTGAGAACCTTCACAGACATATGGTCCAGTCCAGGGCCTGGCACTGTGTCTGGGGGGGGGGGGCGTAGGCTGGGGAGAGCAGGAGAGAGAGGTGGTCCGACTGGCCGATGTGGGGGAGGGGCATGGCTCTATATGCATGCTTGATGTTGGAGTAAATATGATCTAGTGTTCTCCCCCCTGGTGGGACATTTGACGTCCTGACAAACCTTTGGGAGTCACCTGTAATTATGTTCGATGTTTAAGAACTTCCCCCCCATGAGCCCTGAGGCCCACAGTAATGTTAGAGCGCACCTGCTGATGTTTCACTGACATACAAATGCCTTTGAAAGGCGTTTTTACGCCGACGTCGTTAATGACCATGTGAACTGATGGATGACCCGTGTGTCACGCGTGGATGAATGTCTGGATTTGTCCTGATGTGTGTCGATGTGAAACCTGATGGTCAGAAACTCACGTTTATCAATCAGTCATATTTATGTGCCTCTAAAACGCTTATCGACCCAGACGCTGTGACATCATCAGACACCATGTGGCCCGGGGCTGTATGAGATCTTCCAGAAGCTTCTGACAGTCGGCAGCAGCTGCTTTACATAACAGCTCAGTCACACGTCTCGGAGTGGGAGGGGGAGGGGAACCTACAGCTGGTATAGGTGCTGATTGGGTTGTTATGGTTTCCATAGAAACACGCTGGCCAATAGCTGCGGGACAGGGATCCGCTCCTCCACCAATGATCCGAGCCGGAAGCCCCTGGACAACCGAGTGTTAAACACTGTCAAACGTAAGACACACACAGACGCGCCGGTTCAGCTATCTTAGTGAGGACCTTCATTGACATAATGGTTTCCCTAGCCCCTTACCCTAACCATTAAAAATGAATGCCTAACCCTAACTCTTACCCTAAACCTAAACATAACCTAATTGTAACCCTGACACTAAAACCACAGTTTGAGCTTCAAAAATGCCTTTAAATTTGGGAGGACCGGTGTGTGTCCTCGATGTTTGTGTTCTCTGACTGTTGGTTCTCACAAGTATAGTAGAATGCAGATTTCGGTCCTCACAAAGATAGCTAGACAGGAACACATGGACACTCACACACACACACACACTGTGAGTCATGATTTCTGCCTTTTATTGTATTTTAAAAAGTATTGAGATTCTCCCCCCCCCCCCCCCCCTCCCTCCCTCCTCCTCAGTGTACTGTCAGAACTTTGCTCCTAACTTTAAGGAGAGCGAGATGAACGTCATTGCAGCCGACATGTGCACCAACGCCCGCAGAGTCCGCAAACGTTGGCTCCCAAAGATCCAGTCTCTCCTCCCCGAGGGCCTCCCCACCTCTGCAACCTCCCACCCCCGTAAGGGTAAGAAAGGAGGAGCAGGTGGAGGAGGTGGGAGTCAGGGGGCAGAGTCGGTGGCACAGTCCAGTGGAAGCCCCTTTGAGCTGGACCTGCGGCAGCTCAGCGCATCCTACCTCGGCCTGGAGGCCCCGCTGTATGCTGAGCGGCGCGAGAGGGAGGCAGCAGGGGAGAGGGAGAAAGAGGCCCCAGCCACCCTCCTGCCTCACCTGCAGTTTGCTGGGTCCCGTGGAGGAGGAGGGGCCAGCGGGGGGCAAGTGGAGGAGGGAATGATGGGAGGTGAGGCGGAGGGGGACGGGAGGCTACAGACTGAACAACCGCCAGACCTCCCCCTCTCCCTATCCTCCTCCTCCTCTTCCTCCTCATCCTCCTCACACCCTTCCCCCCAGCCTGCGGAGCCCGCCCCTCCTCACAGGGCATTGGCTGACACAGATGAGCGAGGGGTGGAGCCTCTGGAAGACAGCCAATAAGCTTTCTAATGCATCTGCCTACCTGTATGTAAATAACACAATAGCTACCTGTCCCCCCACCCGTCTGTCTGTCTGTCCTCTCGTCCGTCTACCTGTGTGTTCCCCTACCTCACTACCTGTCCACCTGTCTACCTCTCTGCCCCGTCTGTCTGACTACCTGTCTGTCTGCTCGGCTCTGCTGCATGCTAACAGCCTCCTGCAGTCCAGCACACAGGCCCATAGCAACAGGACTGATGATGATGATGATGATGACGATGATGATTATACTCACTCTGATAACAACAATAAAGCTTCTTGATAATCAGATCTGCTGTTTCTGTTTGATTTGTGCACCAAACAAAGTTTCCAGAAGTTCAGAGGGAACCGATATGCTAACACTACAAAGAGCTGCTAAAACAATACGCTAGAAGAGTAAAAAGACACGTTTATACACAACACATGCTGAAATAGTACAGATGTATTTGAAAACTACAGAAAATAGTTAAAGACTACAAAAATCAATAAAGTACCACAAAGTAATGTTAAAAAAGAACCAAAGCACAAGAAATATTAATACTACTGTAAAATGCCAAAAGATTACAAATGTACAGAAAATACTTAAATAATTAAAATACTCTAAAGAAATGTAAAAAAAAAGATAAAAGATGACCAAAATACTAAATGACTAGGAGATTCAAAAATGCTATATATGTAAAAAAAAAATTGTGTATGTTTCTGTTCTGTGTCCTGTGTCCTGTTTGTTTGTTTGTATATGTGTTTTTCTTGCTGCTGTTACAACCAAATTTCCCCTTGTGGGACAGTTAAAGGATTATTCTGTTCTATTCTATTTAAAATAGTAATAATCTACAAGACATGCTAAAACACTGAAAACAAATCCTAGAAGAAAACATGCTAATAAACAACAAAAAGCTAAAAGACGAAAAATATATGTTAAATATGTGCTGGGGCGATCGTGGCTGAAGAGCTAGCGGTTCGTCTTGTAATCGGAAGGTTGCCGGTTTGAGCCCCGGCTCGGACAGTCTCGGTCGTTGTGTCCTTGGGCGAGACGCTTCACCCGTTGCCTACTGGTGGTGGTCAGAGGGCCCGGTGGCGCCAGTGTCCGGCAGCCTCGCCTCTGTCAGTGCGCCCCAGGGTGGCTGTGGCTACAACGTAGCTGCCATCACCTGTGTGTGGATGGTGCTTTGGGGTCCTTAGGGACTAAGCAAAGCGCTATACAGATACAGGCCATTTACCATTTAAAATACTGTAAAGAAATATGATTAAACTATACAGAAAAAATATAAAGAAAGACTATAAAAAATAAAATAAAAAAACAAAAAATGGGGCTGACATTAGAAAAGGCCAAATGTCCACAAAGAAAGCCATAATGGTGAAGAAATGCAAAATATGCACAAAATACTATAAGACTACAAAACACTACAAATATTATAAAGAAATACGAGAATGCTACAAAGAAATGTTAACAAACAAACACAGAGAAAGACAAGAGTAACACGTTTTATATAGTACTACCAGGAAATGTGACAAAAGATTATAGAAACACTAAAGTCTTCCAAACAATAATAAAAAATAGCCACGCCTGGGATTGACTCTGCATGAGTACATATGATCCTGACAGGGTCACTGAGTGTGTGGCAAAGACATTCACAGTCTTTGTGTCGGTTCTGCAAACTCTACGACTTCTTTTACTGCACTCTTCTGCTCTGAGCAGCCAAGGCGCTTTCTATTACAAGCTCATTCATTCAGGCTCTCTCTCTCGCACACATCATTACAACACACACACACTCAAGAAAGGTAACATCCATCCATCCATCCATCCGCTTCCGCTTATCCTTTTCAGGGTCGCGGGGGGCGCTGGAGCCTATCCCAGCTGTCATAGGGCAAGAGGCGGGGTACACCCTGGACAGGTCGCCAGTCTGTCGCAGGGCTAACACACAGGGACAGACAACCATTCACACTCACATTCACACCTAGTGGTAATTTGGATTATCCAATTAACCTATCCCCACAAGCTGCATGTCTTTGGACGGTGGGAGGAAGCCGGAGTACCCGGAGAGAACCCACGCAAACACGGGGAGAACATGCAAACTCCACACAGAAAGACCCCGGCCTGATGGTGGAATTGAACTCAGGACCTTCTTGCTGTGCGGCAACAGTGCTAACCACCGTGCCACCGTGCTGCCTAAAGGTAACATATTACTCATTATTTTTCTTAGAAGTAATACAGTGGATTACTTAATTACTGCTCCGAGAAAGTAATTTGCTATAATATTCATTACATTACTCATTACTCAGTAAAATGACCCAAAACTCATTATTTGATAATTATAGTTCTAAACAATATAAACCTGAGAGTACAGTCCCACACACTGATCTCTATCCTAATGAGGACACACACACACAATCTTTAAGTTAGTTGTTACATACAAACAAAGCAAAGATGAGAAGACTTCAAAGCGGTCGTCACGGTGATCCTACTGTAGAAACAGGTAGAACCAGGCTGCAGCCTGACTGCCTTTGTCCAGGCTCTGGCTGCTGGACTTGGGTCTGCATACTTCATCATCACTCTGACTTTTTGGCTAGCGGTGTGTTAGCCTGTTTCCACGTGCCATCACGCTTGTTCTTTTCTGCAATAAAAATAAAAGTCAGGTCTATGGCTTCACTTCTTGAAAGTTACCACGCCACCATCGTCCTCCTCCCACACAAACTGAAATCAGCTGACTTCAGCAGGACTTTAATGTAATTACTAACTTTATGTTACTAAAAAATGTGATTACAGTAACAAGTTACTTTGTAATTGGTTCTGACACTCACAGATGACAGAGTCACCTACATGTTGAGGAAGGACGCGAGTAAATCGTGACGACTCACCCTGAGTGTTGAAATCAAAAAGCGTGCCCAGATGTTTATACTGATGGCCAAAAATACAGACTGTAGAGCTTATTTCACATCACGGGCCACAAACAGCCCACTTTCAGTCTTTACAGAAAAGATTCTGCTATCACCAAATTTGATGTCCTCCTTTACGTTTTCCAAAGCCACCAGCAGGCTGGATCTTTGTCGGGGTATTCTGGGCCCCGGGCTTCTGTTTCACACCCCTGCTGTGGGAATGACCTCGGTGCTGTCTTAGATAATACTGTCAGCTCCAGAGAGAACCTCAAGAGACCGAGTAATAATAAATAGTCCTAATAAAAAAGATGTTTGTAGACATGCTGACGAAACGTGGTCTGTATGTCCCACTGAGTGCAGTGATCAGTGTCTCTGTTGCTGGTCTCAGGTAGATGAGACACCTTTGATCGTGCTGCTCCTCCACCTTCAAAGAGGTTTGTTTAACTTTTTGCTGTGGACACATGAGCACTGAGTTTCTAAAGGAAGCTCTGCCTTCATTCCGGACATTACAGGATGACTCGGCTCTACAGCATCGCCTCTGGTCTTTGGTGGAGGTCCCAGCTTTGTCCCAGCTTGTGTTCAGTGTCTGAAGGACTGGCATGAACATTATTCTGCAGGTATTCCAGGTGAGTTTGGTGCTGATGTGAGGAACAGCGCGGTGACTGCTCAGGTGGACTTTGGTGCACAGACTGAAGTATTTAAGCTGCTGAATAGTGCCGAGTGTGTTTTAAGGCTTGTGCTCTTTCACCGTGACGTTTCATCGTTTTATTTAAAAGGCTGTTCGCCACCAATTTACAGACACAGTGTTTCAAAGTCTCGTTTAGGTATCTATAACTGATCAGCGTCAGCACAGCTCCGCGCTGCCGCGGTGCATGCTGGGAGACGTAGTTCGATCCGCGGCGCCATTCCGAATCCCGTCAGCTTTACCGGCTAATCACGAGAGCCCGGTTATCGGCTCAGCCAATCAGTGCATGTTAACGGCCTCCTGCACCAATCACAGCTCTTCACACCACCTAGCAACAAATCAAAACCCTGCAAGCACGCCGTAGCCAATCACATCGCGTCATCTGCCGGACCAACCAATGCAATCACAACAAAATCCATGATGCTGCTCGGCACTGCGCTTGCGTACGGACAAGACAGCTGATAACTCATCTATTATGCTACTTGGCTAAATAAAAATCTTCCAGAAAGCAGTCGCAGCCGCCGCGGGATCGCCGGAGGACCGAGACACGGAGTAAAGAGCGTGTGTGAGCGGGAGGAGCGGGGTGAGCGGGTACCGGGAGCGGAGGGAAAGAGCGGGCAGAGCGGAGAGTGTCGGAGCCTGGCTGGCCGCTCGGCGCCTTCAGACAAAGCTCAGCTAACAGGCTAATGCTGCGTTAGCTAGCCAAACATCGAGCGGTAACGTCCGCAAATATCGCAAAATGTAACCGCGCCAATGCGCCTGGAGTGTGCCAAATTAGATCACGTCGGCCGATATATCACCCCGGCACGCATTTCGTCAGCCCCTCGGCCGCCGTGGGTATTATTACCGACGTGTTACGGCCTCGACGCGGAGCTGTGCTCCGTTAGCCACCTAGCTGTTGCTGTGCCCGCCATCTTTTAAAGCAGGTAAATGGATGTTTGTGCGGAGCTCGAAGTGGAGCGGCCAGAGCCGAGCTCCAGCCCCCTTCACCGGGGCTAGAGATCCACCGACACTACGAGTCATCGGGGTGTCGGTGCAGCCACCACGTAAGGTCATGTGTGCGGTTTGCCTTGTGCAGCGGAGCGGTGGCTCGTAGCGGTTAGCTTGGCT
The DNA here is from genome assembly GCF_057382275.1 of Copadichromis virginalis. Classification (NCBI taxonomy): domain Eukaryota; kingdom Metazoa; phylum Chordata; class Actinopteri; order Cichliformes; family Cichlidae; genus Copadichromis; species Copadichromis virginalis. The sequence continues at coordinate 40,860,808 of NC_140629.1, forward strand.
ATTAGCAGCGCACAGGCGGCCCCGGGTCTGCACGGATTTACCGCTCCGGGTCCCGGTCCCGGTTTTAGACGGCCTGAGGGCGTCTGTTGGGTGCAGGAGCTCATAGCACGGGTATCATTCTGTTCAGTCCCAGGTGTGTCCAGGACATGCCCACTTAGGGTACACCAGTTCGCATAACATCAATACCATCCTGTTTTTGTTTTGTTTTTTGAATAAATTGTCATCAGTTTGACATTCAGAGCCTTTTCTCTCATTTTGACCCGTGGTGTTGCTTTAAATCAGCAGAGACTCCAAGTAGAGACTGAAGGCTGGACTACCCACAGATCTGTTGTCTTAATTCCATCATTTGTGATTAAAATATAAAAATGTCCACAGCATACTTTATTTTCACTTTATTGCCTTTTGGATTTGTGACAGTCTCAGAAATTTCCATTAACATAAAATAATAATCTGTAACGTGCCACCTGTGGGTGTGTAAGAAAGAAACTTAAGTGATCAGGTAATGGATTACAGAAAACACTGAGTGACTTTTGATTAACAGTTATTTATTTGAATGTTTAACTGAGCGGGATCAGACGGCTGCTCTGATTGGATAAACACAAGTTTCCCTCAGATTTCTGCCGTGATCATTGTAGACTCAGGGTCAGTGTGGTCAAAGAAATCATGCTAATGAGAGATTAATAACTAATGTTTGTAAGCAAACCGACACATTAACAAGAACAGTTAACTGTTATCAGTTGATGCATTATAGACCTATCAACAGTTGATCTTTAAATATACTGACAGCCCTGATCATCCGCTGCTATGAACAGATAACAGCCTCTCGGGCCTTCATCAGACGGTCTTACCGCACAAATCAAGCTATCGTAAAGATAAACTTTGGTACATTCTTGTGACAGGAACTCAAACAGGAAATAAAGAAAGCGTGAAGTAAAACACATGGACACGTCCAGATCAGAGAGAAAAACTCGTGCAGTAATCCTGGACCTGCAGCAGGTCAACAACAGCTGATGAGTCACTGTACGTTTATCAATGGACTCCAGTGAGAGAGGGTTGGACGTGTAACGCGAGGATTAGTTGAATAAAGTTTGACTTGGGACCCGCCCACGCGGCGTTAGGTCTGTTGATGCAACAAATGGCTGAATTTTTCAGCGTTGGATGTTCTCTGATTACTAAACAGATTATTGGTTGGTGGGTGGATCATCTGTCAGTTTATTAATAACAGTCGCTGCAGCCTTGATTATCTGCTGTTGATAAATCTGATTGTGGCCTGAGAGTCAGATTCTAATCAGCGCGAGGCACAAGGATCAGCTGTGTGTCTGATGCTCTGGATTATTAGCGCCTCAGTGTTGGAATCAAACTGGATTCAGGTAGAAAGTAGCAGTTTTTAGGAGTTGGAAAACTTTGGTGAGCTTCGGGCCTCCTCCGTGCTGTTTGTAGCTTCATGAAGCTCCAGATGTTTCAGCAGAGACGGTCCTTGAGCGATGACAACAACCTGGATGTTCCCTCTGCTCTAGAGCCAAGTGTCCACGATCTCGAGTCAGAATCTCAGCTTCTGATTGGTCAAACCGCAGCACAGCTTCCACTCAGTGTACCTTGAATGAGTTCAGACAGGAGGAGCAGGTGTTTGTGGATCCTGGTTGGAGGAGTCTGTAGCTTTCCGAGTCCAAGCAGTGATTTCGACGTCAGAGTCAGGTCTTAGGGTCTGACCTCCACCCACCTCCACCCACAGCCTGCAGCTCTGCAGCTGCGCCTGTGTGCTCAGGTTTTTCTGATCCGTAGATGATGATTCGTTCTGAGTGACCCTCACTGCCTCTCGCAGAGCTGAAGCGCGCAGCCTTCTGGGCTGGGCTTTTACACGTAGTCATGACACTCACTAACCTCGTTAGCTGCCAGATGTTGAAGCAGCTGTTTTTAAAGCTTTATGTACAGATGTGTGTAGCAGCTGAGCTGGCCTGGTCCTGGAAGCTCCCTGCTGTGTTTGCACAGAGGTCAAACAGCCAGCTGCCATTTAACCTGTTGCACTTCATTCATTGGCCAGAGTTTAAAACCTCGCTGAGCCCCGCCTCCAAAGATCTCCAGAACGCTTCAGAGAAGACTCGCTCTCAGCGAGGACGTGAAGCTGAGCGTCAGGACTAAATGACCGACCTGAGCTGAAGTTTCAGTTTTCAGCGTCTTCCTCCAGACGTATGGTGGCAAACATCCCTCGTCCTCCAGCTTCTCTGCGCTCGTTTGTTTGTGTTAGTGTAACTGCGGCACCGTAGCTAGCCGGGCGTCACCGACCAGCCAAACGTTGCCGCTGTACGATTAAGTTCTTAGAGAGACATCAGCTTTAGATGGAAACCAGCGAGCTGACTTTAAACAACGATCGCGGACTGTTTGGACAGGAAATGGTTAATGACCTCAAACTGGTGTGATGGGCGGGGTTAAAAGCGTTACCTCCCCAGAATCAATAACCCCTAATCACCGCCCCTCTCTCTCTGTGTTTTTCAGGTCGTGCGATGGGAGTTTGTCTCTTCGGGGAACACTTGAGCTGAAGCGGCTGAACTGAACACGTGCACGGACACACACCTGTGCACACACACCTGGCCTCGGCCCACAGAAGGAGTCCTTTTTCACCTTCCAGTCAGACGCTGCCGTCCCACTGTGCATCGCTGCATCACCGTCGTCCACCATGTCGGACGCCCCTGAGGCTGCGCCCCCCAGCCCCCCTCCCCTCACCAACCCGCCCCCCCCTGAGGTCACCAACCCCACTAAACCGGGCAGGTAGGACACAACCGAGAAACACCCCTGATAGGCTGTTAGAGGCAGGTGAATGGTGTGTGCTGACTGTGTGTGTGTCTCAGGAAAACCAACCAGCTGCAGTACATGCAGAACGTGGTGGTGAAGACGCTGTGGAAGCATCAGTTCGCCTGGCCCTTTTACCAACCCGTGGACGCCATCAAGCTGTGTCTGCACGTGAGTCACCATTGCTCTCTCGCCACACACACACACACACACACACACACACACACACACACACACACACACAGCTGAGTGTTTTCCTGACCACGCTGCTGTGTGCAGGATTACCACAAAGTGATCAAAAACCCGATGGACATGGGAACCATTAAGAAGCGTCTGGAGAACAATTATTACTGGAGCGCCAGCGAGGCAATGCAGGACTTCAACACCATGTTCACCAACTGTTACATCTACAACAAGGTAAAGGGGGCAGAGCCAGGGCGCTGAGTGCAGCTGTGTGCAGCTGTGATGGCATTAACCTCTGTGTGTGTGTAGCCCACAGACGACATCGTCCTCATGGCTCAGGCTTTAGAGAAGATCTTCCTGCAGAAAGTCGCTCAGATGCCTCAAGAAGAAGTCGCTCTGCTGCCTCCGGCTCCCAAAGGCAAGAACAAGAGCAAACAGCCGGCCGCCACCACAGGTGAGACGGATACAGGTAACGCTGCCGTACCAGAGGTGGTCTCCACCCAGGTCCTACACTGCACTCACCTTTATTGAGAGAAATTGGTGGTTGGTTGATCAGGTGTGGGTTCTGTGTTTGCGGCAGTAGATCAGAATCCTCTCCTGCACCTGCACTTGAACGTGTGCAGGAAATACTGCAGTACTGCTGAAGTACTCACAGTACTTCCTGTCTCTCTTTCAGTGAGTCAACAGGCAGAGTCTTCAGCCTCCCCTCCCCCCTCCTATCCCTCCCCCTCTCCCTCTCAGACGCCAGTAATCTCAACCACGCCCACACCAGTCCAGGCCACGCCCCCTGTGTCTGCACCTCAGCCTCCTGCGACCTTGATGCCATCTGCCCAGCCTGTGGTTAAGGTAAGAGGCGTGTGCGGCGACATGGCGTCATGTGACCTGAAACAGAACCTGAGCCCGCCCTCTCCACCTGTCTGTCTCTCTAACAGAAGAAAGGCGTGAAGAGGAAAGCTGATACCACCACTCCGACCACGTCGGCCATCTCTGCCGGCCGCGCCGACTCTCCGTCTGCTCAGGACGCCAAACCGGCTAAACTGGCTTCGTCTCGCCGTGAAGCCGCTGCCCGCCCCACCAAGACCCGGCGGGACACTGGGGACGACCTGGCGGCTGGGGACGTGGGTGCCGGAGGCGTCGGCCCCGGGGGGAGGAAAGGCGGTAAGCTGGGTGAGCAGATGAAACACTGCGATGCCATCCTGAAGGAGATGCTCTCGAAGAAGCACGCCGCCTATGCCTGGCCCTTCTACAAGCCCGTGGACGCTGAGGCGCTGGAGCTGCACGACTACCACGACATCATCAAACACCCCATGGACCTCAGCACCATCCGGGTAATGACATCATCACGTAGACACGAGGTTAGAGTGAGGTCAACGGTGGTTCAAACTCTGCAGGCGCCATAGAAACTCTCCTGACTACAACGTGATCGGTGACAATCAATATCACAGATTTGATGTTTTAAAGAAAATTAAAGTCTGTGAGAGCGGGAACTGACCCAGAGTGAGGGAGGGCTTTTCTGCTCGCTGTAACCGAACATACGTCCACGCTGCCGTGACGTCACGACGTTCGCCAGCACGGAGTGAACCTCAAACAGGTCGAGGCGTTAGAGTGACGAGGTTTTCTCGTGTGGGCGACACCTGAGCTTCCCTCATCATTCTGTGTGGTGTTAGTGGGAGCTCCACAGGTGAGCGTCCGCAGGCTGTTGCTCCTGTTTGTGGTGCAGCACACAGTCAGACCCCTCCTCTTTGGTAAAGCCGCTCAGTCGCTGATCGATTCGTTTTTTCCATATTTTGTGAGATGTTGCGGTGACTGAAGCTCCATTTCCATTAGTTCTGACTGGTTTTCCGTTACAGTCGAGTACCACCTGATATGCGTGATCACCGTCATAGCAACGGGGCGGAGCGTCCCATGACATAATTAGTACGTGACATGAACGCTACAACAAACATGGAGGCGTCCGTGTACTTGCTGCTCGGTCTGTGTCGCATTCAGGGACCGCGGCGTTGTGCGATGTAACCGCTGCCCTTGGGTTTCGATGAGTCACGACTCATCAGGCGACACCGCTGATTAGCCCGTCGATGGCACGCAGTCTGTCACATTTTCAGATCGCTTGAAACCTCCCCTGAGCAGGTACTAAAAAGACCCGTGGTACCAGGTGTTACTGGGAAACCCGAGCAGAGCCGACCGGAGCAGCTACTCGTGGGAACAGCGGGTTTCAGTGGCGGCGGCGCCTGATGAGATGACTCTGACTGACAAACAAAGTTTAACTCCGAGCACGTAATCTGAAGTTGAACGAGTACAGCTGAATGCAGATAATATACGTTAATGTATGTAGTAGTACTGCAATAACCCCGGTTATTGCAGTACTACTGAGTAAAACATGGAAATCATAACAACGCTACAGTGGGGCAAAAAAGTATTTAGTCAGCCACCGATTGTGCAAGTTCCCCCACTTAAAATGATGACAGAGGTCAGTAATTTGCACCAGAGGTACACTTCAACTGTGAGAGACAGAATGTGAAAAAAAAATCCATGAATCCACATGGTAGGATTTGTAAAGAATTTATTCGTAAATCAGGGTGGAAAATAAGTATTTGGTCACCTCAAACAAGGAAAATCTCTGGCTCTCACAGACCTGTAACGTCTTCTGTAAGAAGCTTTTCTGTCCCCCACTCGTTACCTGTATGAATGGCACCTGTTTGAACTCATCATCTGTATAAAAGACACCTGTCCACAGCCTCAAACAGTCAGACTCCAAACTCCGCCATGGCCAAGACCAAAGAGCTTTCGAAGGACACCAGGAAAAGTATTGTAGACCTGCACCAGACTGGGAAGAGTGAATCTACAATAGGCAAGCAGCTTGGTGTGAAAAAATCAACTGTGGGAGCAATCATCAGAAAATGGAAGACATACAAGACCACTGATAATCTCCCTCCATCTGGGGCTCCACGCAAGATCTCATCCCGTGGGGTCAAAATGATCATGAGAACGGTGAGCAAAGATCCCAGAACCACACGGGGGGACCTGGTGAATGACCTGCAGAGAGCTGGGACCAAAGTAACAAAGGTCACCATCAGTAACACACTACAACGGCAGGGAATCAAATCCCGCAGTGCCAGACGTGTTCCGCTGCTGAAGCCAGTGCATGTCCAGGCCCGTCTGAAGTTTGCCAGAGAGCACATGGATGATACAGCAGAGGATTGGGAGAATGTCATGTGGTCAGATGAAACCAAAGTAGAACTTTTTGGTATAAACTCAACTCGTCGTGTTTGGAGGAAGAAGAATACTGAGTTGCATCCCAAGAACACCATACCTACTGTGAAGCATGGGGGTGGAAACATCATGCTATGGGGCTGTTTTTCTGCCAAGGGGACAGGACGACTGATCCGTGTTAAGGACAGAATGAATGGGGCCATGTATCGTGAGATTTTGAGCCAAAACCTCCTTCCATCAGTGAGAACTTTGAAGATGAAACGAGGCTGGGTCTTCCAACATGACAATGATCCAAAACACACCGCCCGGGCAACAAAGGAGTGGCTCCGTAAGAAGCATTTGAAAGTCCTGGAGTGGCCTAGCCAGTCTCCAGACCTCAACCCCATAGAAAATCTGTGGCGGGAGTTGAAAGTCCGTGTTGCTCGGCGACAGCCCCAAAACATCACTGCTCTCGAGAAGATCTGCATGGAGGAATGGGCCAAAATACCAGCTACTGTGTGTGCAAACCTGGTAAAGACCTATAGTAAACGTTTGACCTCTGTTATTGCCAACAAAGGTTATGTTACAAAGTATTGAGTTGTATTTTTGTTATTGACCAAATACTTATTTTCCACCCTGATTTACGAATAAATTCTTTACAAATCCTACCATGTGGATTCATGGATTTTTTTTCACATTCTGTCTCTCACAGTTGAAGTGTACCTCTGGTGCAAATTACTGACCTCTGTCATCATTTTAGGTGGGGGAACTTGCACAATCGGTAGCTGACTAAATACTCTTTTGCCCCACTGTATGTCGAGATCGTGGGCTGCGGCGATTCCCAGCCCTGCGGCCGGTTCAAAGCTCGCTCTGGTGGAAAACTGGAACCTTTTAACTAGGGGTGCAACGATACACAAAATTCACGGTTCGATATTTTTTCGATACAAAAAAAAATGTTCATGCCTTTTTAATTTGTCATTTATTAAATTTTCACGGCACATTCTGCACCACATCTCTGTGCGTTCATCATTTGTTTGAAGCCAGCTCACCTCCTGCAACCACTTTTCCGAGAATACGTGCTTCTTTTGTGGTTCGGACTCCTTCTGACATTTCTGTGGAGGTGGAGGAACACCAAAGTAATTGCTTAAAGGAGCTTCTTCGACATCTTTAAGAGTTCTAAACAAATGTCTGTCCTCCTGAAAATCTTATGTACGCAAACACCCGTTGCAACTTCTTATCTTGTGCGTGTTTTTTTTTTTGACAGTGAATGCGCACCTGCGGACCACTTATGTGCAGCCCTGGTTATTTAGCTCGTCATATCGCAGCCACAGAAATTATTTTGTCCATGAAACCATAAAGCTGCACTTTCTTTTTGCCTTATAGTCTGATTTGTCATAACTTCTCCGTTTTGTGGTAAGCTTTTCTTTGGCTGTCACTTCTTCACCCTGACCTGTCTTATTTGGCTCAGCAGAACTAAAATATAAATCCTGCTGCTTTTACACACGGACTCACATAAGCTCAGCGATTCTCTGCGCGATCAACCTCTCACATGTTTAAGCTGCGGGAGATTTCACTTGTCATGTTTGCATAGTAAGCTAACGATTAATAAGACGATGTCAGAGGAATTGGTGCACAAATTATCATCACTCACAGATCAGTGCTGTCGCTCTCTATACACAGTTCGCGCGATTGCAAAGTGAAAGCAAAAAAACAAGCGCAAATTCAAACGCGACTTCAATATGTCACATATTGACAGTGGCTCACCGATGCCAATGACATAATTACCCAGCTACATTTCTGAAAGAATGCAAAAGCATTGACATATATTTTTCCTTCCTACAATAGCCCGACGGGCAGGGAAGAGATAGATTTTGGTAGCCCGACTGGAAAAATCGCTAGCCCCAGGACGTCGGGCTAGCGATATTGCGAGCCCTGTATCTGATTGAGGAATCACTCATCTTTGGAAAAGAGAGTTTATTACAGAGAAATGGCTCTTTCAAAATAAAAGCTATACTACGCGCTTCTTCTGGGCTATATTCTCAGCAGCACATTAAACATATCAGGTCCCCATAAGGAGAATCCTGTGCTAACGGCTGTCTAAATGACTCGGGTAAAGTTTGTAGCATGCATGCTTGTTGTTTTTGTCTTTGCACTAGGATGATGTCGGAGTAAATGTGCAGTCATATTCGTTGTGTTCACACTAGTGCTGTCAGCGTTAATCTGAAATGACGTTAACGCCAAAACACGGCAAATCTCCGTTAAAGAGCTACCGCCGATCGCCCCGTGCATGGGGCTAGACGGCCAACACGTTAACGAGCTAACTGCGCTAACGCACTAGCTCCCACCCATGTAATTGAGCATTGCATGGCACATCCAACATACTGTTTTACTTTAGTCCATGACTCGCTTACCTTCAGGGTCATACGTCACATGAAAACCAAAATAATTCCAAACGCCAGATCTGAATGAGGGTGGGGGAGGTTCAATTTGCCATGTTGCAAGGAGCTTAACTTCTGTCTGCTAGCTTGCCCTGCACTCAGTGAATCTGCACTCGACTACTCCGCCTAGGCTGCACTGTTGAGCGCAGATCCACTGAGCGCTCAACACAGACAGCATCGTCAGAAGGAAAGTTGATAAAATAAATTAAAGATTTTGTATTGTTCGATACATATGCGTACCGAACCGAAAGCACTGTATCGAACGGTTCAATATCGATACGAATATCGTTGCACCCCTACTTTTAACGCCGCTGGGTGTCTGTACTCCGCACCTTCAGATGTCCAAATGGGAGGTTTGGCGCCATCTCTGACGTTCTTTTGTTTCCTGACAGAAAAAAATGGATAAAGGCGAGTACAGCGACCCTCAGAGCTTCGCCACTGACGTCAGGTTAATGTTCTCCAACTGCTACAAGTACAACCCCCCAGACCACGAGGTGGTGGCCATGGCCCGCAAGCTGCAGGTACGTAAAGCCTCCGTTTCCTGCTCGATCGATCGCTGCGATCAGGTATCGATAACCCGTCTGCCATTAGGACGTGTTTGAAATGCGTTTCGCTAAAATCCCTGACGAGGGCCTGGAGGCGTCGGTCCCCACCACGACACCGGTGGTCAGCAAAAGCACCGCCTCCTCCGACAGCAGCAACAACTCCTCCTCTGACGAATCGTCCGACTCTGAGGAGGAGCGGGCCACGCGATTGGCTGAGCTACAGGAGCAGGTTGGTGCTGCCGACCAATCACAGGTCAAGAACATCTTGGTTTTCTTCTTTTTATCATTTTAGATTTCACGATTTGTTTACTTGACATTCATGTTTGAAATATCCATGGCTCCTGTGACTCACCCCGTGAAGGCGTGGCCGTGTATTGATCACAGATGACGGGTATTGATAATCAGTTTATTCCATCAGTTGAAGGCGGTGCACGAGCAGCTGGCGGTCCTGTCCCAGGCGCCGGTCAGCAAGCCAAAGAAGAAGAAAGAGAAGAAAGACAAGGAGAAGAAGAAAGAGAAGGAGAAAGACAAGGGAAATAAAGGCAAGATGGAGGAAGAGAAGAAGCCAAAGGCCGCCGCCCAGCAGCCCAAACCGGCCAATCAGAAGAAGGCGCCAGCCAGAAAAGCCAACAGCACGGTGACGGCCACCAGGTACGACTCAGTGTTCAGCAAATCCACCTGAGAAAAGGGACAATGTAGTGACCGCAGTGACTGTGTTTCCAGGCAACCCAAGAAAGGCAACAAGACGTCGGGCAGCGGCTCAGCCAACGGGGACGACGGCGAGGAGTCGTCGCTGCCGATGTCGTACGATGAGAAGCGGCAGCTGAGTCTGGACATCAACCGGCTGCCGGGAGAGAAGCTGGGCCGTGTCGTGCACATCATCCAGACCAGAGAGCCGTCGCTGAGGGACTCCAACCCTGACGAGATCGAGATCGACTTCGAGACGCTCAAACCCTCCACGCTCCGAGAGCTCGAGCGCTACGTCAAGTCCTGCCTGCAGAAGAAGCAAAGGAAGCTACTGCGTAAGTACCGCCTCAAAAGCACGGCCGTCGATGTCTGAGCGGTCCGATACGGGGGGGTGGGTTCATCGTGTGAGCGTTGGACTTGGGCGACTGAGCCGTGTTGTCTAGGCAACAATCATCGAGCGCCAACAGAAACGGTGTCACCTGGCCGGGACTGTCTCATTGACTTGTCTTCCTTTATTTCTCTTTTCAGAGAAGGCAGCTGGAGGCGGGGCCTCAGGAGGCGGGGCTAGTCGTTTGAGTGGCAGCTCCTCTTCCTCCTCCGATGACAGCTCCTCGACAGGAACCTCCTCATCCTCCGACACAGACTGAACACGCGTTCACACATACACGTGTTACTGAACACACACACACACACACACCTCCATCCTGAACAAACACAAAGACAGAGATACACACTCTGAACTTGTTACACACACGTTTAAACACAGAGACTGGATGTAAATAGGCTGACCTGTTTGTTTTTTTTAGCTCCTAGTGCTTTTGTTTTTTGTTTCATTTTTTCCGCTATTGGAGGACTGCAGACAGAAGAAAGTGATGGAGGAGGAAGGATGTGGGCGGAGTCAGGTAGAGCGATGGGCAGCCCGTCTGGGAGTCTTACTGATCTGTGGACAGAAATGCAACCGTCGAGACTTTCTTTCTTCGTCTTTTTCTTCTTCGTGGACGGCCGGTGGTGACCCCTGACCTCTGAATACATTCCACAAGTATCATTGGAGAGGAGGAGCAGGTGATCTCAGCAGGTTTGTGGATACTGAGACGAATGAGCGCATCTCACGTTTCATTTGAAGCTGCAGCAGAGAGAAGACCTGACGATGTCAGCGTGTGACATCACAGAACAGTTTTACAAATAACCGTTTTTTCTCTGAACCTGGCGGCAAGGCGTTGTTTAGCCCCTCCTTCTGATGTGCCGTCTGCTACTTTAAACTGGGATTGAGAAAACCAGCGAGGTGGGAAACAGGCAGGAGTATGGCGGTGGGCGGGGTCAGCAGGAAAATACAGTTTAGCAGTTTAAAGGTACTTTTTGTAAAATCCAGTTTAAATGTTAAAATTAAAAGCTTTTCAAATTAAAAGTGTGTCACTGAGGTGAAAAAGGAAGAACTTTAGTGTAATACCAGTTTGTGCCACTAAATGAAACCAGCGTAAACTTTATTTAAAACGGGTATGAGTACGTTCCTGTGCCAGTGTGAAAACGAAGAGGACAAGGCCTGACCTCAGTCAGTGGTGACATGGTGCCCCCTGGTGGTGGAATGTTTAGTTACATTCTGCAGAAGGTTGTTACAAAAAGTATCTTTAATTCAAAACTTTATTTAAATTTTGAGGTATTTATGACGGGTAACTGACGGCGCCAGGCCAAAACCCTGATTTTGTTTATGGTGGTTGGTTCAGTTTGGCGTTAAACCCTTTAAAACACGTAACAGGAAACTGCGTGCCTGCAGATAGAACAGAGGGCGTGCCCATGCCGCCTGCTCTGGAGCTGAGTCCTCATCAGGTAACGCTTTAAAAAGTGTCCAAGTGGACTCTTGATGGATCGTCTCAGCGGGAAATAAACCATTTTTTTTTGACTGATCAACCCTTTGGATCGAACCGGCTTCTGGATCTTTCAGCTCCACCTTAAAAACCTCTGAGACCAACCCTGCCCCCTGCTGGTCCTGCAACCCTAGACACAACTTCCTGTTTGTCCTTGGGGGTCATCGTGGCAATGTGGGTGGGGTCACAGGATCCTGACCCCGCCCCCAGCACGGCTCTGTCAGCACAGAGACGTTGATTTATTTTTTTTTAACACTACATTTCCTGTTTTTGATTTTCAGGTTGTGTGCTGAACTTGTTTGTGTCTTATAAGGTTCTCTATATAAAATGTCTTTCTATTGCTGTCCTGTTCAAGCGCCGCCCCCATTCTCACCCCGCCAAAAAAGAACCACTCATACTGTACCGCCTCCTCCTGTCAGGGTCCAAACTCGGAGCACCTCGTTTCTTTTAAAGCTTTTTAGACAATTTATTTTAAGGTTTTAGAGCTCGCTGCCGCTCGGAGGACATCAGGACGCAAGAAACGATTTCTGAGGAAAATGCCACACCCACCGCAGTCACGACTCATTTTCGCGATTTCAGAAAAAACCCGTCTGTCAAGCGCTCGGCAGATGTTTGTGGCTTACGTTGGGCATTGTGGCGTCAGATTTCTGATCACCTGACGTCAGTGTCAGGCGGATAGGCCTGTTGCCCTCTGACCTATGATCTGTGGTTACACCTCCGATGGTGTTGGGCTCTCTGGGACGCGGCCATAGTTGTTCTTATCCCTGGACGCCGTGTCGGTTCTTGGCAAAGGAAATATTGACAAACAGGAAGTTTGTTTTCTCTGAAAAATTCATCATGACGTTGACCGCCGCGTCCTCGGTGGCGTTCTGAATTTTGTACAAGCTGCAGAGCGCAAACAAAGATGAATCATGAATATTAGACGTAGAGTTTTACTGAAACTGTTGAATCGACATGCCCAATGATATAAATGGTTTCCGATTGGCTGGAGCCAGGGGGCGTGTTCAGTAAAACCTCACCTCCCCTCGCTCCTCTGACCCCTGATTATTGGCGACCTCCAGCTGGAGATCAGTTTACCTGTGGTGCCCCCTGGAGGTAACCTGGTAAGAAACCTGTAAATGGCAGGTGTTGGAGAATAATCTGACGTCGTGATCACACGACCTCCGGGTGGCACCGCATCGTCATCTGTTGTCACGGATCTTTCCTTTAGCCTCCACGTTTTGTTTTGCGGGCGCATTACGACTCGATGGACCGGGCAAAGCGTTCGATCGGGACCCCCTGCGACAGACAGGCGGACAGCTCGTTGCCACAGTAACCCTCCTCTTTGTTTTTAGTTGATGGTTGAGCTTCGACGCTCATAGTTAATTTTGTATTTTAATAAGAAAAGGAAACAGTGGTTTTATGTATTGCATGCACTCCGGCCGTACGTTTTTCTCGCGTATGTTTGAGCGCTGTATAGTAGCTGTAAAGTAGCCGTCTGAGGTTAGAGCGAGCTCCACTCGTAGAGACGCAGAGGGGACGAAACAAGTGAATTATTTGATGTAATTACTGATATGGGATCCTTATTTTCTGAGTTCATTTGTTTTCATAAATAAACACATAAACTGAAAACAAGTGGCTCCACTCTTTTGTCACCGAGCGCGCTCTAACGGACGAAGTGAGAGAAGTCCTCGGGGCCACCTGAGGCGTGCTGTGATGCTGGACGTTGTCCTGGGCTGCACCGAGTGGGCGGGGCTGAGACGAGCCCGCTGCTCCCTCGTGACACGCCGGAGTCGACATGCAGCTAATTCTAAACTAATAAACAGTCACCACACACACAAGCCCCGCCCCACCCCCTATACCACTCTTTAATCCTGGGGTGTCAAATATAAGGCTCGAGGACCAGAACGGGAAAATGTGAAGGGAGGACCAAATTCTGGACTTTTTCATGAGTTTCATTTCCTGCTGCTTCGAACCACACCAAAGTCCTTACGTGAAAGAAAAGGTTTTGTGAGTTACAGCAGATCATCATCACAGTCTGAACAGGGATAGCTCAGTAGGTAGAGTGGTGGCCCCATGATCGGAAGGTCGGGGGTTCGATTCCCCTGAACAGCTACCCTGAGGTACCCCTGAGCAAGGTACCGTCCCTACACACTGCTCCCCGGGCGCCCAATGGCTGCCCACTGCTTCACTGAGTGAATGGGTTAAATGCAGAGAGGGATTTTCCCCACGGGGACCAATAAAGTACACTTTCTTCTCTTCTCATTTATCAGAATCTTTGAGTTACTGCAGCAACATTTCTTCATCGCACTGGTGGAACTGTGCTTGGCCTTGTTTGTATATCAGTTTCACTGGCCTGACATTAGGGGGCGCTCTCAGACAGTCTTCACTGAGTAAGAATGACAGAGCTAAAACAAGAAAACATTTTATTCGTCGTTTCCATAAATCAGTAACACGTCTGAAGACTCGTTACCTTCAATTTCTCTGTGACAATGATTTTACCCAGAAAGCACCAGTGTGCTGTAACTGCGTGCTGATTGGTCACTTAAGGGTTTCAAACAGGACAATGTCTTTTGGTGGCATGCTGGATGAAGGTGATGGTTTCAGTGTGGTGCTGCTGGCTTCATTCCCCAAATCAAAATGGAGGACACTAGGGTTAGATACTGACACGGGACGCCCCCTGTAGGGCAGGAAGTCCATTAAACTGGTCATCAGAGCTGACGCTGGAGCTCGCCAAGCTGACAATTAATACTGTTCGTTTTTTTCCTGTCTGCAGTCAGTGGGTGAGAGAGGGGCGGGGGCGTGGATCTTAATGCTTCTCTCTGATTGGACAGTTCTCTAAATTAAAAACAAAATGTTTGTTAGTGACCAAACTGAACTGCTCTGCGTCACATGATGCTGCAGATCCGGGACCGCCCCTCGTCCGCACCCCTCCTGTCTCGGACCAGGACTGCCTGGTTGCCATAGTTACTGTACCAGGCTGATTGGCTGCGGCTCAGGTAGGTGGAGGGCGGTGCTGCTTCCAGCTGCTGCTGCTGCCAGATGAGCAGTGACGTGTCGCGATACCGCAGCCGCCCGAAGACCTCGGACAGCGCCTTCTCTGCCAGGGGGGGCCGAGCAGAACAGTGAGGAGCCTGTCCCTCTACGACAGCTGGATCAGACATGTCTGACATGGCGTCGGCGCTCCAAGGACCAGTGCGACTTGGTCCAGATTGGACTGTCTCAGGACAAAGTCTGACCCCGTCATAACCTCACACCTGAAGAAGAGCACAGGTGAACCATTAGAGTTCAGAGTTCTGACCCCGCCCTCAAATACTCATACAGGTGTGGACAGGTGTTAGACCTCATCACCAGCTTCCAGTTTGGATTCAGGAGACAGACACTAGCTCTGCTTTTAAGATTCAAACTTTCCTTTTTGCTAAAGCATATAGTTAGGGCTGGACCAGGTGACCCTGAATCCTCCCTCAGTTACGCTGCAATAGACGTAGGCTGCCGGGGATTCCCATGATGCACTGGGTGTTTCTTCTTCACTCTGTGTTATTAGACCTCTGTGCATTGAATCATACTTGTTATCGATCCCGGTCTCTCTTCCACAGCATGTCTTTATCCTGTCTTCCTTCTTTCACCCCAACCAGTCGCGGCAGATGGCCCCGCCCCTCCCTGAGCCTGATTCTAATAGGGGTTACTTCCTGTTAAGAGTTTTTCCTTCCCACTGTCGCCAAAGTGCTTGCTCATAGGGAGTTGTCAGATCTTTGGGGCTTTCTCAGTATTACTGTATGCTCTTTACCTTACAGTAGAAAGTACTTTGAGGTGACAGTTGCTGTGGTGCTAATAATATAAATGAAATTGGATTAAACTGACACTGTGAAGAACCTGAAACCTTGGAGGTCTTCACAGGTGACCCGTACCTCATACTCTGAAGAAAGGTGAACAGCTTGCTCTTTAATTTAAAACCAAATTCGGATTGACTGGGAGTGCTGGGGTCATCGCTGATGGTGAATCAGACTCTATCAACATCCTCCTCTGTCACACCAACCCTCTGTATGTCCTCATTCACTACATCCACGAGTCTCTCTGCTCAATGTGAATAAAGTTATTTTGAACGGTAATTACGGCTGTGGGAAATTCACCGGGTTTACCTCCATCAGCTTGGCCGCCCTCCTGCTGTCGTCCCCACCGGCTGCAGCGCCTCATCCCGGGCTGAGCTCCGCTGGCCGAGCGGCTAACAGCTCCTGCTCAGAATGCTGAAGCCGCAGCCTCCGGCTAATCCCGCTGCTAGTTCTTAGCCTCAGTTAGCTCATCAGGGATCAGGTCACAGCACGAGCTCCCCGCGACGATGACGTCAACGTCAATACACGCCGAAGCTGAAAACATCAGAAATAAGCTGTGACGTTTCACCGTGTTTCAGCCCTGCTGACGTTAGCATGGTTAGCCTTTAGCCGCAGAGCGTCTGGAGCTTCCGTTGAAACCAATAGCAACGGTGCGTCTGCAGTCTGGTCCGGGCAGCAACAAAGCGCGCGGTCACAGATGTTCCACTCCTGACGTTACCGACAGTGGCTGTGTCCCAATTCAGGGTCTGCACGCTTGAAGTACGCATTTTAAGTGCGGTTACGTCACCGCCACGCAACGACGGCTGTCCCAATTTGAAGTGTACTTCAAACGCATACTCCAAATGCGCCGTCGATTTCCCCAAATATCAAGCGTGGTCCGGTGCACGCTTCGTGGTCCCATATATCCCACAATTCATAGCGCGGCGGTGGGTGTGGATAATTTTGCCGCAAAACACGGCAGAAGGGAGCGGCCGAGGAGGGTTTTTTTTTCTTTCCAAACTTTATTGAAATTATAAAGTTCAGTTCAGTTTGTACAGTGGACATACAAGGCAAATAAGAGTAACAATATATAGTACAATGAAATAAGAAGGATAAATAAATAAAGGATAAAAAAAGAAAAAAAGGGGGGAATGTGACAGACTTCATAACAACTTTGTATTTGAAAGTTGTGACAGCTCATTCATTAAACATTTCTGAATGAATTTCAATCAATGATAAACCCTTTTTATTGGAAGTTAATTTAAGAGAGTTTAAGTAATATTCAATTTCAATCAAAAATAAATTAAATGATGGGGTTGAGTTTTGAAATTTACATTTATGTATGTAGAATTTCCCTAATAGGATGGAGCGGCCGAAGAGTGAACTGTCAAAAGTACTGAATATGACGTCACTTATTTATGTGCGAATGTGTAATAATTAACGTCAGTCATATATCCACAAACACAACAAGCTGAAAGTCAGTGATATATGTGTGTGTGTATATATATATATGTATATATATATAAAAAAAAAAAAAAAAAAAACACCCAGCACGCCCCTGCGGGCGGTTTATCCTTAAAGCTCGGGTCCTCTACCAGAGGCCTGGGAGCTTGAGGGTCCTGCGCAGTATCTTAGCTGTTCCCAGGACTGCGCTCTTCTGGACAGAGATCTCCGATGTTGTTCCCGGGATCTGCTGGAGCCACTCGCCTAGCTTGGTAGTCACCGCACCTAGTGCTCCGATTACCACGGGGACCACCGTTACCTTCACCCTCCACATCCTCTCGAGCTCTTCTCTGAGCCCTTGGTATTTCTCCAGCTTCTCGTGTTCCTTCTTCCTGATATTGCTGTCATTCGGAACCGCTACATCGATCACTACGGCCGTCTTCTTCTGTTTGTCTACCACCACTATGTCCGGTTGGTTAGCCACCACCATTTTGTCCGTCTGTATCTGGAAGTCCCACAGGATCTTAGCTCGGTCATTCTCCACCACCCTTGGGGGCATCTCCCATTTTGACCTCCGGACTTCCAGGTTATACTCGGCACAGATGTTCCTGTACACTATGCCGGCCACCTGGTTATGGCGTTCCATGTATGCCTTGCCTGCTAGCATCTTGCACCCTGCTGTTATGTGCTGGATTGTCTCTGGGGCATCTTTACACAGCCTGCACCTGGGGTCTTGCCTGGTGTGATAGACCCCAGCCTCTATGGATCTTGTGCTCAGAGCTTGTTCTTGTGCTGCCATGATTAGTGCCTCTGTGCTGTCTTTCAGTCCAGCTTTGTCCAGCCACTGGTAGGATTTCTGGATATCAGCCACCTCCTCTATCTGCCGGTGGTACATACCGTGCAGGGCTCTGTCCTTCCATGATGGTTCCTCGTCTCTCTCCTCTTTCTTGGGTTTCTGCTGCCTGAGGTATTCACTGAGCACTCGGTCAGTTGGGGCCATCTTCCCAATGTATTCTTGGATGTTCGTTGTCTCATCCTGGACTGTGGTGCTGACACTCACCAGTCCCCGGCCCCCTTCCTTCCGCTTAGCGTACAGCCTCAGGGTGCTGGACTTGGGGTGAAACCCTCCATGCATGGTAAGGAGCTTTCTTGTCTTTATGTCAGTGGCTTCTATCTCCTCCTTTGGCCAGCCTATTACCCCAGCAGGGTACCTGATCACGGGCAGGGCGTACGTGTTGATGGCCCGGATCTTGTTCTTACCATTCAGCTGACTCCTCAGGACTTGCCTGACCCTCTGCAGGTACTTGGTGGTTGCAGCTTTTCTAGCGGCCTCTTCATGGTTCCCATTCGCCTGCGGGATCCCCAAGTACTTGTAACTGTCCTCTATGTCTGCAATGTTGCCTTCTGGTAGTTCAATCCCCTCAGTTCGGACTACCTTCCCTCTCTTTGTTACCATCCGACTACACTTCTCCAGTCCGAACGACATTCCAATGTCATTGCTGTATAGCCTGGTAGTGTGGATCAGTGAATCGATGTCTCGTTCACTCTTGGCATACAGCTTGATGTCATCCATGTACAGGAGGTGGCTGACAACTGCTCCGTTCCGTAGTCGGTATCCGTAGCCAGTCTTGTTAATGATCTCACTGAGGGGGTTCAGGCCTATGCAGAACAGCAGTGGGGACAGAGCATCTCCTTGGTAGATCCCGCACTTGATGGTGACTTGTGCTATGGGCCTGGAGTTGGCCTCTAGTGTTGTACGCCACATCCCCATTGAGTTCCTGATGAAGGCTCTTAGGGTCCCATTGATCTTGTACAATATATATATATATATATATATATATATATATCTCAATCATAATAATCTGACAATACTATAATATTGGCCATATTATATTTACATCACGACAGTGAGATGACTTTAGTCTCATGAGCAACATTAGCTAATTGTCATTTACTAGCTAATCTTAAATGAGTGTTCAGCACAGACATGAAGCCCAACAATCATGTTTACAGTCCTGTGGTCTCAGCCTCAGATACTCAACTAATCAAAGTGATGTCATGACAAAAATGAATGACCAACAAAACATGTTTCTCCTTCATTTCTGTCAAACAAAGCTGTATGTAACGTGTCTCACGGTTAGTATCATGGTTGCTAGGCAACCTGAACAGCACGACGAAGCGTATACCGTCCCATTTCACAAGCCTCTCACTTCCGCACTTCTCGTACTTATAGTACGCACCGTACGTAGTACGCGTAGTGCGCGTACTTCAAGCGTGCAGACCCTGAATTGGGACACAGCCAGTATATGCGCAAACACGAGTCACCTTTCCTGTCAGCTGATTGGACACCTGTCCCCAGGTGCTCACAGTCCTTTAATTAGTCCCCGCTGCTCTGACACCTGCCGGGACAAAGATCTCACCTGAAACCAGCTCAGCTGTTCAACTTTTTCAGAAAGTTGGCCAAACGGAGGCTGCTATGGCAGCTTGTACAAAAGGCCAGCCAGTTCGCAGAACTCACGAACGGAGCCGCATCTGCGGAGTAAGATATCAGCATACGGCTGCCGTTTAGCCAATGAGCGGTGAGGCAACCAATTCTCTTCACCAATCAGAAGACACAATTCTACCTCATCATTACGCACATGTCGACGCAGAGAGTTCGGTCGGAGCTGCAGGTGGGAAGAGTCAGCAGAGTTTTACTCACCGTGTGGATTTTCATTCCTCTAATGCTGTTAGCAGTGTGCGTCCATGAGACTGTACGTTTCTGTGTTTTATCGTGTTTGTTCTTTGCTGCGGCCATTATCCTCCCTTGTTTAATCCTTGGCGCATACTTCGTTTACCGATTGTTACTGCCGTTTACTGCGAAGCAGCCTCTGCCGTGCGGTCATTAAGGGACCGTCACTAATTTCTCATGTTAGCTCTAATGTAAAGTGCCTAGTTAGGATTTATGTAAATAGTAAAATTAGCATTTGTTGACACTCCCTTATTTTGGTTGAATGTTCCACTATCCAGTATTGTTTGTATTGTTGTATTACACATTTAATTCACTCTGTTCACATAATTATGGAAGACTTTTATGTTCTTTCCAACAGAAACCACACCATCACTCACCACACGGCATATAGCATTTTACAGTCTGTTAAATCCCCTCACTCACATTATGGATGTGTGCTTCGGATTCTTGCTAAATAAATGAGTGAACGACAGATACCTGAGTGGCAGTGGATTTTATGGATATGCCATCTGTTCTTATCGGACAACCCTGTTGAGATTGTGGATTCTTAGAGTCAGCACCTTATCATCTACATCAGTCATAGTCAGGAGGTCAAGTCCATCCCACTTACAGTGACCTCCTCCATTACACAGCTGTTTTTGTCCCTGCTGCAAAGAGCCAATCCAACTACACAGAGCATCAGCTACCTAGGCCGCATCCTTCGGAGGACCCGGCCTTCGCGTTCTACGTGGCCCGGGTCCTCCGAAGACCGAGAAGTGAGCGTCTGTGAAATGGGACGGTCTGCCCTTCAGATTTGCGTCACCGCTGTGTCGGTGGAGTTTATTAAACTCGGCCGTCTGCTCCTTGCTATCACCGAGTAAACTTAGAGGTCTGTAAGATGTACACAGATCTGCAGGTTTATCCTTTAAGATCATATATGGGCAAGGTTTAAGGTGAGTGGAAGTGTGCCCCTCTCAAGAGATTCTACATACATTTTTAATAAAGGACCCACCATGTGTTTGGCCATTTTTTGTAAAACTCTGGCCCAAACCCATCAGGGCCTGGAGCTTTTCCACTCTGTAAGGATTTGATTGCATCTAAGATTTCCTGCGCCCTAATAGGACTGCAAAGATCTAATCGACTTTCCTCTGATGGTATAGGGAGATTAACATTATCAAGAAACAATATCCTAGCATCTACAGCAGGGGTGTCAAACAGACGGCCCGCAGGCCGGATTAAACCCATTTGCGGGCCTAATCTGGCCCGTGAGATGATTTTGTAAAGTATAAAAATGAGCAGCAATTTTTCAATAAAGAAACTGCTGTTCCAATTGTGTCCATTGGATGGCGCAATAGCAATTGTGAGCTACTTTGTTTTGCCCGCGAAATTTAAACCTGATGTGCTTTGGCACCCTCATTGGCCCAATATGTCTCTGTCAAAAAGAGAAAAGTGGCTGCAGAGTGCAGAGTGTTCCAAGAAAAATGGTCATCCTCCTGTTTATTCACGGAAGTGAAAGCTGTATGTTTGGTGTGTTCCCAGCATGTTGCAGTGCTGAAAGAATATAACCTCCGTCGCCACTATGTGAGTCTTCATGCCGACAAATATGACAACTTTCAAGGACAGCGGAGAAGAGAGAAGGTGAATGAACTGTTGGCGGGTCTGAAGAAACTGCAGTCTGTGTTTACTCACAGCCGAGGCATCAGTGATGCTGCAGTGAAAGCTAGCTACCTCGTTGCCAACGACATTGCACTAGCTTCAAAACCATTTAGTGAGGGTGAATTTGTAAACACATGTATGATGAAGGCATCTAAGATTGTGTGCCCTGCAAAGCGCCAGTCCTTTGCAAATATCAGCCTGACAGGAAACACAGTTGCCGACAGGATTTCTGATCTTTCAGCGGATTTGGACAAAAAATAGTCATTTATTGTGTTTTCAGTTGCAATTGATGAAGGCACATTACAGATGTTGCACAACTGGCAATTTTCATCCGCGGAGTTGATGACACATTGACCGTCACCGAGGAGTTCGTGGAGTTGGTACCGATGACAGATACAGCGACCGCAGCTGATATTTTCACCGCACTCGTCGGCGCGTTGGACAGGGTCGGAGTGGACCGGTCCCGCGCTGTCAGCCTGGCTACAGATGGTGCGCCCTCAATGATCGGGAAGAAAGCAGGCGTTGTAAAAAGGTTCAGAGATAAAGTGCAATCTGCAAATGGAGGACGTGGTTTTTGGACTTTTCACTGTATTTTGCACCAGGAGGCTTTGTGTTGCAAGTCACTGAAAATGGATAACGCCATGAAGGTGGTCATCCAAACTGTTAATTTCATCCAGAAGCCTCAATCAGCGTCAGTTTGACAGTCTTCTCAGAGAGAAAGACCACATCTATGGCCTGCCATACCACACTGCGGTAAGATGGCTGAGCCGAGGTGCTGTGCTGAGGCGTTTCTTTGATTTACGAGAAGAAATTGAACAGTTTATGGAAGAAAAGGGGAAACCAGTGTTAGAATTTCATTCTGCAGAATGGATGCAGCACCTTGCATTTATGGTGGATGTTACAGAGCACCTGAATAACTTGAACAAACAGCTGCAAGGACGCAACAAAGTTGTCACGCAGTATTATGACAGCATTTCAAGTTGAAGCTGTTATTGTGGGAGACGCAGCCCACCGGTGGTGATGCAGCTCACTTCCCCTGTCTGAAAAATGTGTGCACGATCCAAAGTGTGGCGGATATGAAGCAGTTCAAAGATAAAATAACAGGACTATTACTAGAGTTTGAGCAATGATTTCAGATTTTTGGTGAACTGGAGAAAGACTTCAAAGTTTTGTGCTCGCCGTTCACCGTGAATCCCTCTGATCTGCCCGTCCGGATCCAACTTGAAATAACAGACTTGCAGCGTGACTCGGATTTGAAGGGAAAATTTGCTGCAGCTGACTTGAACACATTCTATCAGAATCTCCTGCCAGGTTACCCCAACTTGATGCCCTCGCTGCAAAACTATTGTGCATGTTGGGAAGCACGTATCTTTGTGAGCAAGTTTCTCTGTAATGAGCATAAATAAAACAAAACTGCGCTCAAGGCTCACGCACAGGCACTCGAATCACATCCTGAAGTTAGCTGCTGCTCAGGATGTGAAGCCTGATATTGATGAGCTGGTGAAAGCTAAAGATGCCAGGTATCAGGAGTCACATAAACGATGCAACCCCACTGAAAGTGCTGCATGAGACACCCTGATGTAGTTCTGTGAATCACTGAGGCACTGTGTGCTTGTTCTTTGTCCTCAGAATTTTCAAATAACTTGAGATGTTTTATGATTAATAGCTATGTTGTGCTTTTGGACACACTGTCCTCAGGCTCCAGCTTTATGTTTATATGTTTTTATGTTGATGTGAGAGTGTTTCTAATTGATTATATTTGATTTATATATTTAACTTATTCTGTGGTTCTTGTACTTGTTTGGGGAACAGCATTTCATTATTTTTATCTACATTGCTGCCTGCGAAGTGACACCCTGATGTAGTTCTGTGAAACAGTTTTGTGAATCACTGAGGCACTGTGTGCTTGTTCTTTGTCCTCAGAGTTTTCAAATAACTTGAGATGTTTTATGATTAATAGCTATGTTGTGCTTTTGGACACACTGTCCTCAGGCTCCAGCTTTATGTTTATATGTTTTTATGTTGATGTGAGAGTGTTTCTAATTGATTATATTTGATTTATATATTTAACTTATTCTGTGGTTCTTGTACTTGTTTGGGGAACAGCATTTCATTATTTTTATCTACATTGCTGCCTGCGAAGTGACACCCTGATGTAGTTCTGTGAAACAGTTTTGTGAATCACTGAGGCACTGTGTGCTTGTTCTTTGTCCTCAGAGTTTTCAAATAACTTGAGATGTTTTATGATTAATAGCATGTTGTGCCTGTACTACTTTGGGCATACTGTCCACAGGCTCTAGCTTTATTTTTATGTTGATCGTATTAAAACAAAGAAAACAATCTGAAGTTGTTATGTATACAATGATTTTACCAGTCCGGCCCACTTGAGAATAGACTTTTCTCCATGTGGCCCCTGAACTAAAAAGAGTTTGACACCCCTGATCTACAGTACTTTGACACTCAGGGGAATATCCTGATAGAACTCTTTCATTATTTTGCTGATAAGTTTAGCCTCGAATTGTAAAACACCTTTCTTATCTTTTAGAGAGGGTATTGCATAAGAGCCCTTTTTCCCCTGGGCAAGTCGGGCAAGTAAGCGTCCAGGTTTGTTGCCCGATTCAAATAATCTATGCTTTGCATAGAATATTGCAGTTTCTGCTTTCTGAGTTAGTAGTTGGTCCAGGGCTGATCTGGCTGCATCCAGTTTTTTAAGCACAGAAACAGACGAGGATTTCTTAAACTCCCTCTCCAAGTTAGTCATGTCGCGTTCAAGTACTAATTGTTTGGCTAAGGTGCTCTTCTTTTTCGCTGAGGTGAAAGAGATAATAGAGCCCCTGAGAAATGCCTTACCCGCCTCCCACAGAGTAGAAGCACTAACCCCTGGTAAGTCATTTGTAGAAAGAAAAAGTTCCCACTGATCTTCTAAATATTTGACAAATTCAGGGTCACTAAGGAGAGCTGGGCTTAGCCGCCAGTGTGTAAACAAGGGACCATAATAAGGTGGTAATAACTCCATTGAGACTGATGAGTGGTCTGAGAGAGCGCATGTGTTGATCAAACAACCCCGAGTTCTGTCAAGGACAGATCTAGAAACAAACATGTAATCAATTCTGGAAAAAGAAAACTGTAAAGTCTTTCACATGTGGATTACAAACTCTCCAGGCATCAAAAAGACCAAGATCTGAGCAGAAGTCCACTGCAGCCTTTGCCATTTTTGAAGGTGGTTGAGATTCTGGTGGATCATAATCAGTTTCAGGACTCAGACCACAGTTAAAATCCCCACCAATTATTACGTGATTCAGACACACAGAGGAGGTTTTTGCCAGAAGGTTTGAATAAAACAATCTATCTAAAATATTTGGTGCATAAACACTTCCTAATAGAATCTGTTCCCCATATAAAAGCCCAGTAATCAGAATAAATCATCCGTATCCCTCACAATAGTATGTAGAGTGAACGGTAGATTTTTATGGATCAATATTGCAACGCCTCTACGTAATCAGTGCTTGACATTTAATCAGCTGTGTGAAAACCAAGGAGGAACCCACCCGATGGATTAATAAAGTTTTATTTAATCTAATAACTTTAATCTCAGCCAAACCGATTTACTCAGGAACAAACAAAACACTGAAAAAAGCCCAACAATAACATGTTTAAGTTGTCTAAGTGACTCATATATCACGTTTAACCTGAGCAGCGAAAGTCCGCGGTGATCTGAAAATGATGTGCCGGGAGTTGTGCCGTTCTCGGCGGCTTCAGTGACCCTCGAGCTCCCGGCGAGCTATCGAGCTGGTGGGTAGAAGACGTCTCCGAAAACGTCGAAGCACTTTTGCAAATATGCGATATCTTGATAAACCGAGCAGATATTTGAAGTTTACACAGCTACTTTCTCGCCTGAAAATATGTTAAAAGTTTATTTTGTGACCCAGAAAGATTAGTATGAGTAATTTTAAAACTTAGTAGCGGCCGCCATTGTTGGAAACTGGAATTGCCTGGGCTGCGCTATGAATTCTGGGATATGGTGGCAGTAAAGGACACACCCGACCCATCCTTCAAATCTGGGGAAAAGGAGGACGCATTTGTCGGCTGCATTCAGAGGAGTCTGTGAATTGGGACAGCCTTCGTCGCGTCGCTGTGACGTAATCGTCTACAAATGCGGCCTCTGGAGGATGCAGCCGACGTTTTGGGACAGCTACAGCCTCATGTCTATTTACTTTTGACCTTTGACCTGCCACCCCCATTATGATTCAAGTGTCCACATACCTTTGGTGAGACGCAGTAAAATAGACAGAGTATCCCTTTAACACCCCCCCCCCCCACACACACACACAATAACAGCTGAGAGCAGAAGAAGAAGGCCAGCAGGTCTATTAATAGCAGATCCCACAGAGTCAGACCCGGCCCAGCACGTCCTCCACCGCTGCACCACCACCATGCCCGGCAGCCAGGCCCAATTCCGGGCCAGAGACCGCAACAATGTCCTGAACCGGCCCGAGTTTCTGTCCCTGAACCAGCCATCCCGCCGGGAACAGGCGGTGGGGGAGGGACGGGGGGGCGGAGGTCCGAGGAGACCTGTGTTCAGACAGCAGAGTCAGCAGGACAGCACAGGGGGGAGGTAAGACAAACAAGCTCCGCCCACAGACTCGGGACCTGGACCGAGACCAGAGTTTCATTTAGGTGCTCAAACTTTTTCTGTGACCCGATCCTGGATCATCTTCAGTTAAATTCAATAATGCAAAATCAGAATGTGACCTTTAAACGTAACGGTGCTTTAATAAAACCTTCTGAAACCCGACGCCTGAGAAGAGCCGAGTTATTTTTAAGGAGTTCAGAGCTCAGTCTGTGACCTCCTCCTCAGACTGTGGGAGCTCCTCTCCCTCAGCATTAACATGCAGAGAGGAAGCTGCCTGACAATCAGATTTTAGGTGGTGATCTCAGTGTTCGCTGATGCTCCTTCACTGGGCCAGTCTGAGCACCTGTAAACAAAAGCATGATGGGAAGTGTAGTTGTGTTCATGCAACAGTCTGTTTACCCACATAAAATGTGGGTTTTTCTAATGGAGTCTGGTCTTTTCCTCAGGGGGGCCAGAGAGTCCTCCGAGAGCGGTCCAACTGCTGACAGCGGCGGTGCGAAGGATGCCTCCCGCTGGCCGGAGCAGGACTGCATGCAGCTTAACCCGTCTTTCAAAGGTATCGCCATCAGCTCTCTGCTCGCCATTGACATCAGTCTCTCAAAGCGTCTAGGGGTCTGCGTGGGAGCCCGCGGCTCCGGGGCCCCGCTCCGCCCCATGATCACCTTGCTGGCCCTCACTGGCCACGCCCTCCCCTGGATCTGTGGCACCCTAATCTGCCTGTGGAGGAGCAGCACGCTGGCTGGACAGGAAGTGCTTGTCAACCTGTTGCTGGGTCAGACACCTGTCTGTCTCTCTGCTGTCTCGTCTGTCTCTCTGCTGTCTCACCTGTCTCTCACCTGGCTGTCTCTCTGCTGTCTTAACTGTCTCTCACCTGTCTGTCTCTCACCTGTCTCTCGCCTCTCTCTGTTGTCTCTCACCTGCCTGTCTCTCTGCTGTCTCACCTGTCTGTCTCTCGCCTCTCTCACCTGTCTCTCACCTGCCTGTCTCTCTGCTGTCTCACCTGTCTGTCTCTCGCCTCTCTCACCTGTCTCTCACTTGCCTGTCTCTCTGCTGTCTCACCTGTCTCTCACTTGCCTGTCTCTCTGCTGACTCACCTGTCTCTCACCTGTCTGTCACCTGTCTGTCTCTCTGCTGTCTCACCTGTCTCTCACCTGTCTTTCTCTCGCCTCTCTCACCTGTCTCTCGCCTGTCTGTCTCTCGCCTCTCTCACCTGTCTCTCGCCTGCCTGTCTCTCTGCTGTCTCACCTGTCTCTCACCTGCCTGTCTCTCGCCTGTCTCACCTGTCTCTCACCTGTCTGTCTCTCGCCTGTCTCACCTGTCTCTCACCTGTCTTTCTCTCGCCTCTCTCACCTGTCTCTCGCCTGTCTGTCTCTCGCCTCTCTCACCTGTCTCTCGCCTGCCTGTCTCTCTGCTGTCTCACCTGTCTCTCGCCTGCCTGTCTCTCGCCTGTCTCACCTGTCTCTCACCTGTCTGTCTCTCGCCTGTCTCACCTGTCTCTCACCTGTCTTTCTCTCGCCTCTCTCACCTGTCTCTCGCCTGTCTGTCTCTCGCCTCTCTCACCTGTCTCTCGCCTGCCTGTCTCTCGCCTGTCTCACCTGTCTCTCACCTGTCTGTCTCTCGCCTGTCTCACCTGTCTCTCACCTGTCTGTCTCTCGCCTGTCTCACCTGTCTCTCACCTGTCTGTCTCTCGCCTGTCTCACCTGCCTGTCACCTGTCTGTCTCACCTGTCTCTCACCTGCCTGTCACCTGTCTGTCTCTCTGCTGTCTCACCTGTCTCTCACCTGCCTGTCTCTCTGCTGTCTCACCTGTCTCTCACCTGTCTGTCTCTCACCTGTCTGTCTCTCACCTGTCTCTCACCTGCCTGTCTCTCTGCTGTCTCACCTGTCTCTCACCTGCCTGTCTCTCTGCTGTCTCACCTGTCTCTCACCTGTCTGTCTCTCTGCTGTCTCACCTGTCTCTCACCTGCCTGTCTCTCTGCTGTCTCACCTGTCTCTCACCTGCCTGTCTCTCTGCTGTCTCACCTGTCTCTCACCTGCCTGTCTCTCTGCTGTCTCACCTGTCTCTCACCTGTCTGTCTCTCTGCTGTCTCACCTGTCTCTCACCTGCCTGTCTCTCTGCTGTCTCACCTGTCTCTCACCTGCCTGTCTCTCTGCTGTCTCACCTGTCTCTCGCCTGTCTCACCTGTCTCTCACCTGCCTGTCTCTCTGCTGTCTCACCTGTCTCTCACCTGCCTGTCTCTCTGCTGTCTCACCTGTCTCTCACCTGCCTGTCTCTCTGCTGTCTCACCTGTCTCTCACCTGTCTGTCTCTCGCCTGTCTCACCTGTCTCTCACCTGTCTATCTGCAGCGCTGATACTAGATGTGATGACGGTTGCTGGGATGCAGAAGTTGGTCAAACGTCGGGGACCGTGGGATTTCCCGCCAACCTTTTTTGACTACATTGCCATGGATATGTACTCGTTCCCAGCAGCCCACGCCAGTCGGGCTGTCATGGTGTCCAAGTTTCTGCTGAACCACCTGGTGCTGGCGGTGAGTAGCTTGCTGCTTCACAGATAACAAAGACTGGAACAGTTTACAAACCTGATCCAGGTGTGTCCGCCTCCTGTCCTCCAGGTGCCTCTGAGGATCCTACTCTGCCTGTGGGCCTTCCTGGTGGGCGTGTCTCGGGTGTTGCTGGGGAAACACCACCTGTCAGACGTAGGTTGCGGCTTTGCACTTGGCTTCCTGCACTTCAGCCTGGTGGAGTCGGTGTGGCTGGACTCGGCCACCTGCCAGACGCTCATCTCCATCGGCACGCTGGGCTGGACTCTGGTCTGACCTGGTCCAGACTGGTTCTGCTGCAGACTCGGGTCCAGCTTCGCTGGGTTTTTCTGCCCTCCATCAGCTCAGTGCTGCTGACAGGAGGCAGGGGCCATGTGGTCCCAACTGTGGAGGACCTGAGGAGGGCTCGTAGGAATGTTTGAGTCACAGGTACTGAAACAGGAAGTGTCTGCAGTCCCACGTCCTGTGGGCTTTTCTTTCTTGCCACCATCTCAGATTCTTCAGTAAAATTTTGTTGAATTTTTTTTTCATGTCAGAAACCGAGTTTGGACTTTCATTCTGCTAATGTTGAATTTTATTTGAAGAACGTCCTCGGCTGTTTGAAGCTTCATAGTTTTTGCATTGTTCACTGAGAACAGAGTTCACAACAAAAGCTGAAGGTTGCTCCTCAGAGCTAAAGCTCGGGTGTTATACTGGCGCTACAGATTCTCTTTTCGGGGAAGTTTTCCCAAAACGATTGTGTTGACTGTCTCATCAAATCTCAGAAACTTTCGAACAGGTGCTGATTATGTATCTGAAAGTGTGACGATGCCAGATTGTATAAGAAAGGCTGACTCATGAAGTGCAAACAAACCTCTCAGGTTCAGACTCCTTCAAACTCTTTTCTTTTCCTGATGAGTCGGCATCAGCTCGATAAGTGTTTGTCAGCATGGTGAATACCTACAGAAGCATTCACAGAAATACGCCGCGACTGTAAGGCTGCCATCGTGTCCCACAACAAGCAGCCAATGAGGGCAATATTTATCAAAGACATGAACTTTGATCTTAACCCCTAACAGCATCCACGTCTCTGTTTGCACTGCTGTGGTTTAGCAGGTTTACAATTTGTTTTCAGAATCTCCACAAGAACAGGCCTGCCTGAGTCTTCCAGAAACGGTCCAATCAGAAGAACCTTAAAGGGGAGGAGCTAAATCAGCTTGTTTAGGACAAGGGATGAAGGGAGGGGCTGCACCATGCCTAGTGTGAACTGTGACTCATGCAAAGCTGCTTTATTAGACTTCAAGTATAGATTTAAAGAATGGAAGTGAGCCCAACATCGCCTCCTCAGACAAACTTTTTATTAAAACAAAAAATTGTCCAAGTTTTTCTTCTGTTCTAAACGCTGTTACCGGAGCGCCGTCTTTATGCAGATTATACCCTGATCTGTATTGCTCTGTTTCTCTGTGTAAAACATCCCGGATCTTAAACTTGAGATTTCCCTTTTCCTTTTGTTAGTGTCTGTCAAACAGTATTTCAGCTAAAAACATTATATTTAACTCTTCAAAGCTCAAATACAGAGAGTTCATGATTCTAGATGAAAATGAAGAAATGAGAATTCACCATGTTTCATCTGAAGGTTTCTGTAGTTTTTCTGCCCCTACATTGGCTAGTTTGTCCTAAAGCTGAGATGATGAAACATGTCAAGTTTAAACTATGCATCTGTTCAGAGTTGCTAAATAAAACCTGTTTGTTGCCTAAACTGTGGTGGGAGTGGTTCATGTGCAGGTGTAGGTGAGGGTCATGACCCCCATCTGCACCTGCATCGCTTACAGAAACTTGTTTGAAGCCTTTGATCAGAGAAGGCCAGATGTTTTCAGCTCAGACTGACTGTGATCCTGTCAGTCTGAGCTGACACACATTGTGTTTTAGGACAGAAAGTAGTCCTGTTGTTGTTTTTGAGTAACACTGGTTTGTTAATGGAAAAAGCAAAAAAAAATATAAACCTGTAAAACATTAAAACATGATTTTTTTAAATGATTCTATCAATAATAATAATAATAATAATAATAATAATAATAATAATAATCTTAAACAATAAAAGCCTTTAGGGGACAAAGTGACTTACTGTTGAACAACAGGAGGACTTTTATTATGAAAGGGAGGGGAGAGGAAGTGAAGATTGCTCCCCAGAAATGGAAAAAGTCCATGATGAAGAGTCAAGGACAAACACAGCCTGGAGCTTTTCACCAAAATAATTGACAACCTGAAGCGATTTCAAAATAAAAGTCTCTTCATCTGCAGGTTTAAAGTGCTTCCAGTCCTTGGAAAGTTTAAGGCTTTTCTTGTGGATCAAAGAGTTACTGAATTGGCCCTTTAACTGAACTGGTTTCCAGTCTGGACCTGGTTTAGTTGTATCTGTGTGTCTTCCAGGTGAATTAAACCAGTCAGGGTCAGGCTGTGGACTGCGGCGAACACAGTTTGATGATCTTGTGGTTTTCCAGTGCGGCGAACGTGATGATGTTTTCTGTCGTATGACAGGTGGTTAAGGTCACCACGTATCCACAGACACGGAAACAGAACCAAAAACCAGAAGACCAGCGACAAATCCACAGAGCTTCCTCCTAAACAGAGTTCTCATAGTGAAGACAGTCACAGAAAATTCTAAGCCCCGCCCACATATGAAGCGCTTTGTGTAGCTAGCATCAGTGAAGCGGTGTGAAAGGGTGAAGGTCAAACCTGTGAGCTTCTTAATGATGTCTTTGGTCTGAAGGTCCAAGTCAGACACGATCCACTGAAACACACGGGTCAAAGGTCAGGGCCTGCGTCCTGTGAGGGCTGAACCGAGCTGACGTCGAGCTTTTATTCTCACACTGACCGTCTGAATTTAGGGATGAACTCACGTCTGAAATCATCCGATCTCAGCTGCGAAGCTGCTAATACAACAGACGGCATGTCTCTCCTCGGCATGTGCAGACAGCGTCCAAAATGAGTCATCACGCCGTGGTGGACCAAACGCACACTGCAGGTCACATGACCTGTTCCTTGAAAACTGCACAGACAGTTACCGGGAAGAAGTTTTGGAATTCCCAAAATGGAATAATCCTCATCATTAAACCCTGCCACAGATTACAGGTGAGGGGTACATAGAGGTCAAAGGTCAGCTTTGCTTCCTGTGACAGACAAGTTGGCGAAGACGGAGTACTTCTGATTCTCATCTTCACACACTGAGACAGAGCGTACCTTTCCTTTGTGTAGTCCCAGAGCGTCAGCGTGCTGATGAGAACAGACAACGGCGCCATGCTATTGTCCGTTCACAGAAAACTTCACAAAATGCAAATTAAAACCCTTAATGTGAGTTCTAAAGTCATCCGTCTCCTGTACAGGTGCTCTGAGGGGAAAATTATCAAAACAGTCTCTGAGGCTTTAAACATGTTAATTTTAACGTGAGAGTGTGCGGGGGCTGACTCACTGCTGCCTCTGCTGGACGTTAGAGGAAGTGTTGAGAAAGATTTAAGTGATGCCCTTATTGAGAACAGGTGTGGCAGTAATCAGGCCAGAGAGATTGAACTCAGCTTTTCAAAGATGTGATACACCTCAGTTAATTTATGTTATAATCAGGGGTGCACATGAGTGGTCCGCAGGTGCGCACGCGCTGTCAAAATAAAAGACGCGCACCAGATAAGAAGTTGCAAACCGCGTTTGCGTCCATATAAAAGGCACTGTTTTTGTCCGCGAGAGTGGGATTTTCACAGCATATTCCGCACCACATCTCTGTGCGTTCATTGTTTGTTTGAAGCCAGCTCACCTCCTGCAACCACTTCTCCGAGAATGCGTGCTTCTTTTGCGGTTCGGACTCCTTCTGATATTTCTTTGGAGGTGGAGGAACACCAAAGTAATTGCTTAAAGGAGTTTCTTTGACATCTTTAAGAGTTCTAAACAAATGTCTGTCCTCCTCCAGAAAATCTTATGTACGCAAACTTCTTATCTGGTCTTTTTAAAGCTGTGGGAGTCCAGTGATCCACAGTGACAGCCATTATCCACATACGGTGAAAACATGGACCAGTGGTGAACCTTCCCAGGAGTGGCCCGCCAACCAAAATTACCCAAAGAGCAAAAAGAAGAAAAAACCACAGAACAACATCCAGAGAACTGAAGTTAAGGTCAGAGTTCATGACTCCACCATAAGAAAGAGACTGGGCAAAATGGCCTGAATGGCAGGGTTCATGGAGAAAACCACTGCTGAGCTAAAGGATAAAGGCTCGTCTCAGTTTGCCAGAAAACATCTGGATGATCCCCAAGACCTTTGGGACAGATGTGTGTGTGTCCCATTACATCTGGCATGAAACTACCACAGCTTTTCAGAAAATGCACATCATACCAGCAGTAAAATATGGTGGTGGTAGTGTGATGGTCAGGGACTGGAGACTTTGGGCTACTCAAAGTCCTGACCTGACTCCGATTGACATGCCGTGGCATGACCTTAAATAAGCAGTTCATGCTCGAAACCCCTCCAGTGGGGCTGAATTACAACAATTCTCCAAAGATGAGTGGGCTGAAGTTCCTCCACAGCTGTAAAAGGCTCGTTGCTACTTATCTCAGACGCTTGATTGCAGGTGTTGGTGCCAAGG
This sequence comes from Copadichromis virginalis, assembly GCF_057382275.1. Lineage (NCBI taxonomy): Eukaryota > Metazoa > Chordata > Actinopteri > Cichliformes > Cichlidae > Copadichromis > Copadichromis virginalis. Next base: position 40,893,876 of record NC_140629.1, read on the forward strand.
GTGCCCCAACCAGTTATTAGGTTTAGGGACAATCAAGTTTTCACACAGAGCCATGTAGGCTTGGGTTTGTTCCCTTTAATAATAAGCACTTTCATTTCCAAACTGCATTGTGTTTAGTTGTGTTATCTTTGTCTAACATTTACATTTTTTTGTCTGAAACATCTAAGGGTGACAAATATACAAAAACAATTCCCACCACTGTAGATTGATACCTAAGTACAAAGGGTCTCGGAAACTGCCATGGAAAGACTCACAGCCTTGGCCTTGAAGAGGTACACCAGAGAGATCGAAGGCAGGAGAATAAACTAGATGTTCTCCACTGAACCATCCAAGGTGTACTCGCAGTGACAGGGGGACAATATAAAACCAGCCCCACCAAGGCTGGAGACGGAGCAATACTGGAACAGCATATGGAAGTACATCAGGAAGATGGCCATAACTGACTGTGTGTTTGCTGAAAATGTCAGGCAACAGAAACCTGAGAAAGAAGGGGAGCAAGAACCATCATGGAAGGACAGACCCCTGCACGGTATGTACCACCGGCAGATAGAGGAGGTGGCTGATATCCAGAAATCCTACCAGTGGCTGGACAAAGCTGGACTGAAAGACAGCACAGAGGCACTAATCATGGCAGCACAAGAACAAGCTCTGAGCACAAGATCCATAGAGGCTGGGGTCTATCACACCAGGCAAGACCCCAGGTGCAGGCTGTGTAAAGATGCCCCAGAGACAATCCAGCACATAACAGCAGGGTGCAAGATGCTAGCAGGCAAGGCATACATGGAACGCCATAACCAAGTGGCCGGCATAGTGTACAGGAACATCTGTGCCGAGTATAACCTGGAAGTCCCGAGGTCAAAATGGGAGATGCCCCCAAGGGTGGTGGAGAATGACCGAGCTAAGATCCTGTGGGACTTCCAGATACAGACGGACAAAATGGTGGTGGCTAACCAACCGGACATAGTGGTGGTAGACCCCCAAACTAGGCGAATGGCTCCAGCTGATCCCAGGAACAACATCAGAGATCTCTGTCCAGCAGAGCGCAGTCCTGGGAACAGCTAAGATATTGCGCAGGACCCTGAAGCTCCCAGGCCTCTGGTAGAGGACCCGAGCCTGAAGTCATGATATCGTGGTTTTAGCTGCATGTCAGCCAGTGGTGTTGGAGATCCTTGTAAAAACCAGAGGTGGGAAGTGAAATAAGGACTTAGGTATACTTATTTTTTTTTGTTTGTTTGTCAAATGTCAAGTGGGACAACAGGAAGGTTTAAAATGATTTTTGTGGTGTAATCTGTTTGAGCATAACCTGTTTTATTGTGAAAGGGGGTTCTGAAACAGGAAGTAGACAATAAAGGTAGGAGTTTGAGTTCTCTACAAGGTGTCGCTTGAATCCTTGCCTAAAATCCTTGCCACTTATCCCACTTCTTACTGCAATCCCGCTTCTGACACATGGTGTCAGAAGCGGGATTGCAGTAAGAAGTGGGATAAGGAGGTTTGAAAGATTTCGACTTGCAAGCAACCTGCACCTTAGCTCAGAGACTAACCAGGTAAACACACTCATCTACTGCATGGGGGATGAAGCAGATGATATCCTCCGAGGGCAAGCTTTATCGGACATACAAAGGCAGCCGTACTAAGCAGTAAGAGACACTTTGGATACATACTTTGTTCCCAGGAAAAACATTATCTATGAGAGAGCCCGCTTTAATCAAAGAACACAGCAAGCTAATGAGACTGTTGACTCGTTTGTCACCGCACTTTATGCTTTAGCTGAAAACTGCAGTTATGGTGCACTGCACGATGAGTTAATAAGAGATCGCCTCGTCGTGGGTCTGAGGGACATCAGCTTAGCGGAGAGACTTCAAATGGACAAAGATTTGACGTTGGAGAAAGCAGTTAACCAGGCCCGGCAGTCTGAAGTCATCAAAAAACAACAGACAGACATCAGAGGGGAAAATAAGATGGAAATAGATGCTGTGACAGCGAAGCACAGGGAACAAAAGCATTCAACATTCAAACCCCGAAGAGAACGTAAATGCACAACAAAGGACAAAACACCAAATGGGAGATCATGCTACAGGTGTGGGAAAACCCCTGCGCATGGTAAAGGACAATGCCCAGCAAAAGATGCAACATATCACTCATGTGGTAAAAGAGGACACTTCAGTAAAGTGTGGAAATCTGTTAAATCTGTGCATGTGATAGAAACAGAGAAAAGTGATGATACACCCGTGTTTCTTGGTTCTGTAGACGCAGGTTCAGATCCTTGGTATGCAGATCTCACTATCAGAAACCACAAAGTTAGATTTAAAATAGACACAGGAGCTGACGTCTCTGTTATCCCAGCCCAGATGTATTACTGCATAAACCAAAATGAGACAGAGTTATGTAAACCAGATAGATCATTGTTTGGTCCAGGGGGTACTCCACTTGATGTGTTGGGTATGAGCAGAGAAACAATTTGCAAAGGTGAACAGGGAATACAGGAAAATGTGTACATTATCAAAGATTTGCACATAGCACTGTTAAGCAGGCCAGCAAGTGTCAAGCTGAACCTTGTGTGTAGAGCTGACAGTATTGACATGAATGTGTTGAATGAGAACTACCCAAAGCTGTGTCAGGGATTAGGTTTAATGCAACAACCTTATACGATTAAGTTGAAACCCAATGCTGTGCCTTTTTCCCTGGCCACACCAAGACGGGTCCCCATCCCTTTGTTAGGAAAGGTGAAACAGGAACTGGAAAGAATGGAGTCCATGGGAGTAATCAGCAGAGTTGAAGAACCAACAGAATGGTGTGCAGGTATGGTCCCAGTGCCAACAAAAAACGACTCTGTGCGTATTTGTGTTGACCTCACTCACCTCAATGAAGCAGCGTGCAGAGAAAAGTACATCCTGCCTTCGGTTGAACAGACACTTGGATCCCTGGCGGGAGCAAAAGTCTTCAGTAAGTTGGACGCAAACAGAGGCTTCTGGCAGGTTCCATTGTCACCAGAGTCAGCACACTACACAACGTTCATTACATCCTTTGGGCGCTTCCACTTTAACAGACTTCCCTTTGGAATAGCGTCAGCCCCAGAACATTTTCAGCGTAGAATGTCAGTGATCCTTAATGGGCTGGCAGGGTTGTCAAAAAACCACAAACACTGGACTTGTGAAAATAAACAAAACAAAAAAGATAAACATGGGTTTAAAAGTAAAGGAAAAAAGGTTGAAGAGAAAGAAAAGTTTCTATGAAAGGTTCTAAATGTTCTTGTAAGTTTGATGTTTTCAGCGAAAGGAGGATGTGGTGTAATCTGTTTGAGCATAACCTGTTTTATTGTGAAAGGGGGTTCTGAAACAGGAAGTAGACAATAAAGGTCGGAGTTTGAGTGCTCTACAAGGTGTCGCTTGAATCCTTGCCTAAAACCACGACAATTTTCTGACCACTTTTTGAACTTGTGGAATCAGATTAAGTAAACTTTTGTTGACATCGAAGTCGTAAGAAAGCATTGGGTTGATTTGTGGTTTATGATTTAGCACAAAATAAACACATATTTTTTAAAGAATCAAGTTGGAAGTGTGTTCTGACACAAACCACCTGTTGCCACCTTCAGCCTTTTACTGGAGTACTTTTTGTTTTGACACTTAAAAGGCCGTGACAGGCAGTAAAGTGTCTGTGTGCGGTTTGTCTCACAGTGCAGCAGAGCTTGGATTTGACAGGGAGAGAAAAGAAAGAGAGCTAAGTTCACTCAGACATGCAGGAAGACAGGAGAGGACAGGAAGAAGAGAGCTTAGTGTTAAAGGTGTGCTGAGCCACTACACAGTGTCCCCTCACCTGCTAATCCTCACTTTAACCTCCAACTGTTGTCATTGTTGTGACGTGGGCAGACCGTGGGGATATGGGGAATGAGGACCCAGGCGCGGTGCTCTGTGTATAAACAGTGCGTTTATTTACAGTGATGGAAAAACATGACAATAAATCCCGTGCTCTCCCGGCCTGATCAGCTGCAAGTGTGTCAAGGTCTTCAGGTGTGGCCAAGGGCCACACCCACACACACACCCCTACATGCACATACGTCTACAAGCAGGGAGAAGGAGGGACAGCAATACAAAATACATACATTATAATATTAGTCCATAACTGCTCAGGGTCCCTGGGTCTGAGCGACCCTGGGACCCTGAAAATTGTAGTTTTTAGGTGTGGAGGCAAAGAGAGAAAACAGGTGTTTTTAAAATTCTCTTTCACTACTTGTGTCCTACAGATTTAAACTAAGTACACTCATTAGAATGAGAAAGTTCTAAATAACTTTGAATACATTTTATATTGTCATGTGCTAATATTATTATGTCAATACAACAAAAGGTTCAGTTACCTTCGTACAAAAACTGTTCATAGAGCTACTTTATACTTTCTTACTTTGGTACATTTCACAGCTTTTGAGTAAAAAAACTTGCTTCAGTACTTCAACTGGAGTATTTTAACCCACGTATCTGTACTTCTGTTTGAGTAAAGAAAGTCTGTACGTTTGCCGCCTCTGGTTAAAACTGATGAGTTATGAAATTTAGGCTACGTCCACGGGTATTTTTGAAAACGCAGATTTTTCTATGCGTTTGCATCTTTCGTCCACACGTAAACGGCGTTTTCGGTCACTGAAAACGGAGATTTCTAAAAACGCCTGCCAGGGTGGATATTTTCTAAAACTCCGTTTTTGCATTTAAGTGTGGACGAGAAAAACGGAGAAAAAGCAGCGTCAAAGGTGTGCGCCTTTTTTGACGTCACAGTGTGCGCCACGTTATTGTTTCGGTGAAATGGATTTCTACAATACTGTTACTGTTACTTGTACTCTCTGCAGTGTTTAAATGCTTACATACACACACACAGTTACTGTCCCTCCACACATACCACTCGGTTCTGCTTCTATGCCCCATCCTTGTTTACTATTTCCCACCGAGGCTTCTAGTCTTCTGATTGGCCAACATTTCTACACGGTTAGGACTATAGCGCCACCTGCTGCTTTGGCATGTTCATAGCAGGGGCGGATCTAGAGAAATTTTCTTAGGGTGGCATGAGGGTGGCATTTTTTTTTTCAAACACATATGCAGGTGGTTACATATGGTTACATGATTCAAATGCAGTAAGTATGCACGTTTTTCATATAAATATAGTCGATAACTTAATTATTGTCTGTAGCCCACATAATTACACACTAGTTACATAAAACATGTGAGTTTTGATGCTATGTACTGTATAGCCTGTATGATAAATAAATATGTTGCCCAATAAGTATAAACTCCAGAAAGCTACACAACATGGGGCGCTTCATTTACAAACACAAGTCTAACTTGAGTTTCACTGTTTTTGTTAGAAAACAGTCACATTGTTACAGCTTAAATTACACAAAATGTCAGAAATCTGCACTGTCATGAACAAACATGTAAACCCAATTTTTCATGATTTGTTGGATGAACCCTCTGAGGTCTGAAATACAACCGGCCATTTGTGACTCCTTTTGAGTTTACGTTTGTATTTCACCCTCAGATTGTTTCATTTTATTTTTTCCCCCGTTGCCTTGTTTGGTGTCTTTTAAGCTCAACTGAATTTAGTTGTTTTTTTCACTGACATACTGCATTAGTGTTACTGATCTGAAACCACACAAAGAACTTAAGATCCTAGTAGTATTTTTTACTGTAAAAAAAAAAAAAAGTAAATTTTTATAACTTGAAATGCAAATATAAAACGTACATTTTGTAAACATAAACAACTATTTATCTAAAAATGCAGCCGATACACCTGCTGTTTTTCATTTTGTACAACCATTTAAAAATCTTACTAAAACTAAAATGAGAGAACAATCAGGTGTGGCAATAAGATGCCCCACAAATGATGTGTGCCAGTAAAAACAAGTTTGTCCACCAAAAGACAGAAGAGCACAGGGACAAACCTGCAGGCCTGACAACAGCTGGTGTATCACTGGTTTTCTACTTAGTGACAGTGTTTACAAATGTGCCTCTGTGACAGTCATTAGTGCCCTCACTGACACACAAAACAAAATGACTACACAACAGAACAACTACACAACACAACACACTAAGTAAACACTCCACACTAAACGTCACAAATCTGCCACATCTAAACTCTCGCTCTGTCTCTCTCACTTGCTCGCTCTGTCTCGCTCGCCCTGTTACCGTCACTCCCCAAACTTTTCCCTCTTCCTAAACAACCAAATCCCACATGTTGACTTTTTTTTAATTGGTCGACATGGTGCATTTTTCCACCAATAAGAAAGAGGTGGCTTTTTTCCTTTCTTTACTGTTTTCGCGCTGTCTTTAGAAAACGCTTAAAACACACACACACAAACGTGACGACAGTATTTAGAACGAAGCGTGGCTGATATATATGATCATAACTCTGGATTTACTGGCCTGTAATTAAAATTTAAAAACTTTGAAGTTGGAACTTTCAATGTGGGCTGAAATAGGCTGCAGCTTGTTGCTGTGTCAGCTTACATCAGTCATCAGTGAGCGCCTCCAGCGCAGACGGGCTCATAAGGCGCAGACGGGCCGGGGTGGTCGTGTTACTTCGGTAGCACATATACTAAAATTGGAACGATACAGAGAAGATTAGCATGGCCCCTGCGCAAGGATGACACGCAAATTCGTGAAGCGTTCCTCATTTTCTTTAGAACTAATTCGACTCTGAAATAGTTTGAGAGAGAAGGTTTATTAATGACGACAGATAAGCACAGCAGCTGTTCATGCAGTCTGAACACAGCACACGCCACGGACACGCTCCCAGTTTACAGGAGAACAGAATAATCCTTCAATTGTCCCACAAGGGGAAATTTGGTTGTGTCAGCAGCAATAAAAACACACATATATGCAAAAAGAACAGGACACAGAACAAAAAACACAATTTTTACATATTTAAGCTGAGAAAAGCAATGTGAGGTTATAACAGTAGAAGCTGCTGCAGTGCTGATGTAAACCTCTATGATTGTTGGGTGACTACACAGAGGAAGAGGGTCGTCCTGTCATGATGCTTCTGTGTTTCCTCTGAAGGAGGTGTCAAGGAGGCGCTGCAGTGTCCTCCCAGGAAGCTGTAACCTTTTCTGGGCTGCAGTTGTCTGTGCGGCTGCAGGGGGCGCTGTGGAGCAGCTGTCAGGCTGCAGAACCTCAGGGGAAGACGGACGGCTACCTGCTCACGCTTTTTGTGCTTTTTTCGCTGGTTTAACGGATAAAAACGCCTCGGTCACCATGGCAACAGGCCGGCTGGTGGAGGTGTACCTGGACCTTCTATCGCAGCCCTGCCGGGCGGTGCACATCCTGCTCACCTGCACCAAAATCCCGCACAAAGTGCGCGCCGTGGCGCTGCGGAAAGGTGAGCTACTGACAGGCTGGTTAACCAACCAGCCGGTTAACTAACCGACTAGCCGAGCGGCTAACTAGTCCTCTGACGGCCTGCTCACCCGTGTACGCACTCGGCGCACTTAGAGCAGTTTGTGGGCACACAACTTCAGCTGAACTCCGACCCAAAGAACTTTGACCTACATCCGAGCGGTGCACAGAGCCCGCCAGACCTCACTCAAAATCTCCGGATTTATGCTCTCTCTGACCCCGTGAGAGGAAACTGCATCCGAACCGAGCTGATCCTCATAGAAAACGCCATGAGACTGGTCGGGGACATTCGGCGCTCTTAAACTCACCGAATGTCCGATTTTCACACAGTTTACATGTTTCGGAAACAAAAAATAACAACAGATCATTATTCTGGGAATCTTAAATCACTTGGTTTCCCATCGGAGTTCTGAATGAAGCTGCTGCTCAGACTTCTGTCTGCATTAGAGCGCACACGCTGCAGGCCGCTTTATATGACCTGAGTTTTGAGTGGACTTTGTTTTTAGCTTCTCTTGTGTGTGCAGGAGAACATCGGACTCCGACCTTCACCAAGCTGAACCCCATGCAGAAGGTTCCTGTCATGGTGGACGACGGCTTTGTCCTCACAGAGAGGTACACACACACACACACACAAAATTCAATTTTATTTACACAGCACCAAATCGCAACAACAGTCGCCTCAAGGTGCTTTATATTGTACAGTAGATCGTACAATAATACACACAGAGAAAAACCCAACAATCATATGACCCCCTATGAGCAGCACTTTGGCAACAGTGGGAAGGAAAAACTCCCTTTTAACAGGAAGAAACCTCCAGCAGAACCAGGCTCAGGGAGGGGCGGGGCCATCTGCTGTGATTGGTTGGGGTGAGAGAAGGAAGACAGGATAAAGACATGCTGTGGAAGAGAGACAGAGATTAATAACAGATATGATTCAGTGCAGAGAGGTCTGTTAACACATAGTGAGTGAGAAAGGTGACTGGAAAGGAAACACCCAGTGCATCATGGGAATCCCCCGGCAGCCTACGTCTATTGCAGCATAACTAAGGGAGGATTCAGGGTCACCTAGTCCAGCCCTAACTATATGCTTTAGCAAAAAGGAAAGTTTGAAGCCTGATCTTGAAAGTAGAGATAGTGTCTGTCTCCTGAATCCAAACTGGAAGCTGGTTCCACAGAAGAGGGGCCTGAAAACTGAAGGCTCTGCCTCCCATTCTACTTTTAAATACTCTAGGAACAACAAGTAGGCCTGCAGAGCGAGAGCCAAGTGCTCTAATAGGGTGATATGGTACTACAAGGTCATTAAGATAAGATGGGGCCTGATTATTTAAGACCTTGTATGTGAGGAGCAGGATTTTGAATTCTGGATTTAACAGGAAGCCAAAACAGGAGAAATCTGCTCTCTCTTTCTAGTCCCTGTCAGGACTCTTGCTGTATGGGCAGAAATCTGTGCCATCAGAAACTGAATTTGAATAAGTTCAGTTTGAATTTGAATTGTAACTTGAATAAATGCTTTTGAAAACTGAATTTGAATTAGTCTAATTTGAAATTGAATTTATATTTTGAAAATGAATTGATTTGCTTTGAAACTGCATTTTATCCTTTAAAAATTCAGCTCTGGAATAATTTCAGTTTCACTTCTCACCATTCAATTTCTGTTCCAAAATTCAGTTTTTTGGAACTTACATCCGGTTCCGGTTCAAGCGCAGATTAATAGAACTACGTTTTACTAGCGGACCGAAAGTGTTACTGACGGGAATCTACAGCATCTTGAGCTGAATTAAGACTTCAGAAGTCATTCGTCATGTCGAATGACCAGCGGATAAACTCTCAGGTTGGTAATAAATGTATTACATGTATAAGAACAAGCGTCAAGTTAACAAATGATAGCCGTACAGTAACTTTTATGCTTATTGTAGCTGCTAGCTAAAAACGCTAATTTAGCGTAGTTTGCCTTGAATTCAGCTTTGACAAACAAATATATCACTTCAAACAGAGGTGATCCAGTAATGCTGCACTAATGAATTAGACTAACTACTCACTTTAGCTAAAGTTATTAAGTTAGCTAAAGAGTTGGGATGCTGTGTAAGACATAAATAAAGCTAAAACACAAAGGTTTGGACACCGTTTTGCATGTTTCCCTTCTGTAGGGGTCTCTGCAAGCATACAGAGGGGGTACTCTGAGAGGGTCCAAGATGACAACTTTGGAATTCTACTAGAAACAGTCGATCATATTTGTTGTCAAAGCTGAATTCAAGGCAAACTACGCTAAATTAGCGTTTTTAGCTAGCAGCTACAATAAGCATAAAAGTTACTGTACGGCTATCATTTGTTAACATGACACTTGTTCTTATACATGTAATACATTTATTACCAACCTGAGAGTTTATCCGCTGGTCATTCGACATGACGAATAACTTCTGAAGTCTTAATTCAGCTCAAGACGCTGTAGATTCCCGTCAGTAACACTTTCGGTCCGCTAGTAAAACGTAGTTCTATTCATCTGCGCTTGAACCGGAACCGGATGTAAGTTCCAAAAAACTGAATTTTGGAACAGAAATTGAATGGTGAGAAGTGAAACTGAAATTATTCGAGAGCTGAATTTTTAAAGGATAAAATGCAGTTTCAAAGCAAATCAATTCATTTTCAAAATATAAAATTCAATTTCAATTTAGACTAATTCAAATTCAGTTTTCAAAAGCATTTATTCAAGTTACAATTCAGATTCAATCTGAGCAATTCAAATTGAACTTATTCAAATTCAGTTTCTGATGGCACAGATTTCTGCCCATATTGCTGCAGCATTTTGGATTAGCTGAAGGCTTTTCAGGGAGTTTTTAGGACTTCCTGATAATAATGAATTACAGTCGTCCAGCCTGGAAGTAATAAATGCATGAACTAGTTTTTCAGCTTCACTCTGAGACAGGATATTTCTAACTTCTCCTTCTCTCACCCCAACCAATCACAGCAGATGGCCCCGCCCCTCCCTGAGCCTGGTTCTGTCGGAGGTTTCTTCCTGTTAAAAGGGAGTTTTTCCTTCCCACTGTCGCCAAAGTGCTTGTTCATAGGGGGTCATATGGTTGTTGGGTTTTTCTCAGTGTCTATGAAGCGCCTTGAGGCGACTTTTGTTGTGATTTGGCGCTATATAAATAAAATGGAATTGAATTAACTTTAGAGATTAAAACACACACACACGCTCACTCATTTAAAGTGTGTTCCTGTGAGGCAGGACGGGTCACGTCGGAATCACATGCTCAGTGTAAACGTCAGGTTGTGTCATGTGTTGCAGCGACGCCATCCTGAAGTACCTCACCACCAAGTACGATGTCCCAGAGCACTGGTATCCACGGCAACCAGAGAGACGAGCCCGAGTGGACGAGTACACTGCGTGGCATCACACCAACACACGACCGCACGCTGCTAAAGTCTTCATCCTGGAGGTATGGAGCCAAAATCCTGATTTTGTAAAACACGTCTTCAAATATCTGAAATCAGCTGATCAGGAGACGGCAGCGTGGGGTTCTGTGATGACGCCGCACCTGTTCTGACATCATCAGGAATATAAAGCTGCTGTAATGCCATGAAGGAGCTCAGGTGTGCTTTGTGTCTCCGCCCACCTCAGGTGCTGCTCCCAGCTCAGTCTGGCTCTCCGGTGGATGAGGCCCGTTTGAATCGCGCTCTCTCCGACCTCGACGACACGCTGGATAAACTGGAGTCCATGTTTCTTCGCCGCCAGCCTTTCCTTTGCGGTGATGACATCACTGTGGCCGACCTGCTCGCGGCGTGCGAGCTCACGCAGGTCAGTTTCTGGATGCTCAAGCCCCGCCCCCCTCAGAGAAGCTTTTTGTCTCTTTGGGTATGTTCAGAGAGCTCGTCTCCAAACAGCTGCAGTGAAACTGAGACACAAACAGGAAATGGAGATGCTTCCCCTTCAAAGTAAAAGTTGTAATTCTGCACTGCTGCCAACAAAAGTGCAGCTTTTACTTTGAAAGCAGAGCATGTCTGTTTGTGTTGCACTTTTTAACTTGTCCCTGCCCCAGCGAGCAGTTACAGACATGATACTCTTGTGATGAGGAAGAGGATCAATAGGGGGTCCACGACCCTCTTAGGGACTCTCCAGTTGTTGTTCTTAGAACTGAAGAAGCTTCTCTGATTAAGTCCCAAAGCTTTTCTTTCTGAGCTCCTCAGACTACAATGAGCTGGATGTCTGAGAACCTTCACAGACTGAGTTCAGATTATTGCTTCTCTTCTCATGAAGGATGCTCCACTGTCTCCTCTGCTAAAGGAAGCACTGAAGCTCCTTTCCTTACTCTGAGGACTGACAGCTGATTAGAAACGCTCCCGAGAGGAGCGGGCACTCTGAACGTACCCTCTGTTTGTGTCTGTATGGTTCTGAGCATGCTCAGTGTGTCTCCTTGCAGCCTCTGGGCGGGGGCAGAGACGTCCTGAAGGAGCGTCCTCAGCTGCAGCGGTGGAGGAGTCGAGTCCAGTCGGCCGTCGGTGAGGCATTTGACGAAGCTCACAGCGTCCTGTATGCCCTCAGAGACCGCCGCCGAGCCCGTCTGTGACATCGGCATGAGGGGGAGGAGTTAGTCGAGGGTGTGAGGAGGATAAAGGAGTGGCTCAATTTCACTTTGATTTCTCTGCTTTAAAAACCTCAGAGGCCTTCGAGCCGTCACAGAGTTCCTGGACTCTGATCGATGACAGAATCAATAAATCTATCGATGAATCAATGTTGGAGTTCAATGTTTGAATCAGCTGAAGCACTTTAACAGGAAATGAGCTTTGAAATGAAAATAAAAAAAAGCTGCTTGTACTTTGCCCCTTGAGTGTCTGTGACTGAGCGCCCCCCGCAGGCTGGAGGAGGAGCTGCGGTGCTGTAGGCGTGTTCAAACGAGCACATTAAAGAGACTCAGCAAAAATGTAAAAATCTTTATTAGAAAACTTTATTTACACCAGGTTCAGCAGCAGAGACATGTGACTACACAGAGGAAGAGGGCGGGCCTTGGCTCCGTTTGGCAGGATGTTGCTCCTCGCCATCTCCTTCTCGTCCTCGTTTCCTCAGGTGTCTTCCTGAGGTCGACTCCGCCTCCTGCAGGGGGAGGAGCTCAATGGATCAGGAGGCAGAGTCATGGTTGTACTGTGTGTGGGGTTGTGTATGTGTGGTTACCATGGCAGCAGCAGCCCCCCCTCCCTCTGCAGACGGGTACATGAGCCTGTGCGCCGTCTCCAACATCTTCTGGTCCTGCAACCATCACAGAGTGAGCAGCCTACACTTCCCACAATGCACCTGAACATCTTTAACCCTCTTAAGACTTGCTGCTGTGGCGTCAGCTGTGCTGCAGACAACCAACCGCCATCGTTGAGGGCGGAGTCACTACAAAAACACTGAACACAGCCTGGTGTGTGGTTATTTGGGTGGGTGGGTGGGTGGGCGGGGCGTCAGGTGAGGCGTTACCTGTAGCCAGGGGTGCTGCAGAGCTTCCTCGATGCTCATCCTCTTCATCGGATCAACGACCAGCAGCTTCCTCACCACGTCTTTGGCTGAAACACAAACGGGTCATATGAGTCCAAACACAGGAAGCTCCGCCTTTCACCCTCAGGTTCCAAACAAGATGGAACCAAAACAGTGCTGTGCAAAAGTCCTGAGCCCCCCGACGCACTGTGGAACACGCAGTGACTCACTGACACACCTGAACACACCGTGAGCCTGACGGTGACTCTGCGGTGTGAGTGGCTCTCGTTTGCTCATTTCTAGAAAAATCTCAGCGAGCGCCCGACAGCGAGCCAGTCATCACTAACAGTATCGATAAAGTTCAACTGAAGCAGCTCGTACCTTGATCAGAGACGCTCGTCCACTTGGACTGAACCATGGTGAACTCTCCTCTGATGATCTGATCGGTGACCGACTGATGACCAAAGCTCTCGTGGAACGGAGGGTAACCTCCCAGGCTGACACGGGAGGAGAGAGAGGAGGACTCAGTGATGAAGCTGGAGTTTCAGCAAATCATCAAACGTTACATAGAAATTTTCACAGCTTTCAGGTGGAGATGTTTGACCTCTGACCCTGGCTGTTTCTCTGCGGCTTCCTCGACAGTCACACGCCTGCAGGAGCCAGGTGACATCGCCGCCGAAGTTCCATAAATGACTCGTAAACCACGAGTCATTTATGGAAACTGAGTCCTACAGGGATAAAAAGCGGACGCGTATTCTGCTTCTTCTTCGTTGGTGGTGTGAGCAGGCGTAGGACGCTGTGAACACCTCGGACAGCGACGCGTGCCGAGGTCTCGGGAATCAGCCGGTCGCTGCAGAAAAGCCGTTTCTGTCAGACTCTGCCGCTGACAGCCAGCGTTTTCTGTCTGTATGTAATACGGATTCATCCCAGGGAGGAGCCTTTCTGAGGTCAAAGGTCAGGTGACCAGGGACTGAACATGGGTGTAAAAGCAGCCGATGCCCACGAGCACGTTTAACACTCTGGGGTCGACAGAGGTACCGGCGCGTCAAAATCACACGACCAATTTAAGACGACACAGCAACCAGCGACCCAGAGTCTCGTTTCAACCTGGGTCGAAGGTGCGGACTTCAAACTTTATACCAGTTCTGACAGAGTCTGAATGGGTTATGATAAAAGTACACGCCACGTTTTTCTGAATAAAACTGTGTTTACAGCAGGAAGAACGGGCAGTGCTAGCAAACACTTCCCTATTGGTGTTACTGTGTACCATGTCAACCAATCAAAAAATGATATGGCAACATGTGGCACTTGGTTGTTTAGGAAGAGGGGGAAGTTTGAAGAGTGCGGTCAGAGTGCGGTCAGAGTGTTGTGTTGTAATTGTTTTATTTAGAAATGTAAAATTTCTTTTTGCACTTCAAGTAGAGCTGGGCGATATGAGATTTTTTCATATCACGATATGTTTTTTTCATTTCAGGCGATAACGATATCTATCACGATATAAGCCAAATAACTATATTTGTAAGATTTAAATGTGCCGTTGCTCACAAGTAAAATGTGAAATAATCAGCAGCTTGTTTTTATTTAAATATTTATTTCCCATAATAAGTTCAACAGGGTAGATGTACTTAAGGAACATGAGACTTTTTCAGATAAATAAAGGCAAATATTGCAAACTACACAAAAGGCAGCCGCTAAAGCGTTTAAGTTTCAAAATAGAATAAACGAAACAGACTAAATTGTCAATTCCACTTAGAAACAAAATATTAATTCTAAAAATAAATCTTAGTTTGTTTTACAGAAGAACAGACAAAACTGACTAACTTTTGTCAACATCAAATAAACTGAGAACTAAAAGGAAATTCTCAATCTCTCCTTGTTGTATAGCTGAGCTTTTCAAACAGTTTTAACAGTTACTTTAGTCTGACAAAAGCCGAATGATGAATTAGCGCTTCCAGTCAGAGACTGAGGCTACGTCCACACGTACACGGGTATTTTTGAAAACGGAGATTTTCCGTTTTCGTTTTAAAAAATAATCCCGTCCACACATAAAGGCAGAAATGAAGGAAAACGCTGCTATGAACATGCCAAAGCAGCAGGTGGCGCTAGATTCCTAACCGTGCCGAAATGTTGGCCAATCAGAAGTCTAGAAGCCTCGGTGGGAAAAAGTAAACAAAGCTGCGGCATAGAAGCAGAACCGAGTCGTAAGTGTGGAGGGACAGTAACTGTGTGTATATGTAAGCATTTAAACACTGCAGAGAGTAGAATTAACAGTATTGTAGAAATTCATTTCACCGAAACAATAACGTGGCGCACAGTGTGACGCATGCACCAGTTTATTGTATTTCCAGACTTGCTTTCGGCACAATTTACAGTGCACGCTACTCTGTTTTTTGTCAGACTTGAAATAGCCGAAATACCTTCACACTACGGAACTTCTATGGCTCTTCCGTTCGACAATCTCTCCGGCATTGGAACCATCATCTGTTTTCTCTTCGGTCACGCTCGGTTGATTTTTCTAGTCGGCACACTCATTTCCTCCATTACCCGCTGGCTGCTTCCCAAACAAACACACGTGCGGCTTGGCACTTGTGCTGTACGTAACAAGTCACGCGACGTGACGCTGCGGCTGTGATTGGTTCGGCTCTGCGCTACTTAATTTGGATTGGCTGACCTTTAAAAAAAAAAAAAGAGGACAAGAGCGGCGAGGTCTATCGCGATAGCTTAATTTCTCTATCGAGTAAAAGTTATATCGCGATACATATCGTTATCGTTCTATCGCCCAGCTCTAACTTCAAGTTATGAAAATGATTCGTTAAACATGTTTGTGGGCTTTACAGAAAAAAATAAAGTTTTTCTACTCTGAAGTTTTTTTCGTCTGAATATAGATCAATTGTGTGATCGATGTCAATGGCTCCACGCAGGAAGTAGAAACAGACTCTGGCGTGCCGGCAGCGGCTCTGTTTTCATGTGCCGAGGGTAACCAGGCGGGCAAACGAGCGAGCGCACGAGTCGAGGCGGCGCGACAGGTGAATGAACGAAAGCGTTTCCCTGACAACACAAACCATCCATCATCATCAATCATCCCTGCAGCAGGAGGCCGGAGCCTACCAGACGAAGAGCAGCACGCCGAGGCTCCAGGCGTCCACGGCGAGCCCATAACCTGTGGTGGACGCGTGCGTGAACACCTCCGGAGCCAGGTAAGATGGAGTCCCACACAGAGTCCTCATCAGCACCGCCTCCTCCAGGATCCGTGACTGGTTAAAGTCCGTCACCTGACGCGCGCGCGCGCACGCACACACACACACACACACACACACACAGTGAGGAGGGAGGAGGTGGTGATGCTGCAGGTGATGCTGCAGGTGAGCGCACGTACCTTGATGAGACACACATCGTCCTGTGAGGACAGCAGGATGTTCTCCGGCTTCAGGTCTCTGTGGATGATCCCGTTACTGTGGAGATACTACACACACACACACACACACACACAGTTACAGTCGCTGCACCTGTGTGTGTTTGTGTGTGTGTGCGCGTGCTCGTTACCATAGCAACACCAGCTAACCTCCACAGCACGAAGCATCTGGTAAAAATAAAGTTTGGCAACAGATTCGTTGAGCTGCTGCTTCGACTTCACTCTGTGGAACAGCTCCCCCCCCTCCATCCTGACAGGTGAGAGAGAGACACAGGTGAGAGAGAGAGACACACAGGTGAGAGAGAGACACACACACACAGGTGAGAGAGAGACACACACACACAGGTGAGAGAGAGACACAGGTGAGAGAGAGACACAGGTGAGAGAGAGGCTGCGTCCACACTAGCGTTCACAGAGTTGTGCGTCCACATTGAAACGGCCAAAAACGCTTCCGTTCCAGTCCTGCACATGCGTGAAACGCAAGAAGATTCGACCTGCCTCATTTCTGTCTGCCGTTTATTTACGTTCCGGCTCGTTGACACGTCGGCAAAATGTGGAGGAAAAGCACCGAGTTTTTTAAATGGACTCACAATGAGGTGGAGTCGTTGCTGCAAGTAACACAAAAGTACAAAGTTGCAAAAGCGAGTGAGAATTAAAGAATTTGAAGAAAAGCTCTCAGGAGCATGTACAGGCTGATGTTGATCTTTAATAGGGCTGTCAAACAAAACAACTGCTGTGTAACGCCCTCCGCTATCTCAGTTTAATTGGTCACATGACTGCATCACATGACTATGTGATAAGCCTTCTTAATCTGTTTTACCAAGTTGAGGATGTAAGCACGCTCCTCCCGCAACACGCGGTCCATTTGGGCGTAGTCTGACACCACGATCTGGTTGTCCATATCAGTCTTGGGAGGGGACAGACAGAACTGAATAAGGCCAATTTTGGCCTTGTCCACTCGGGTCACACCAGTGTTGGCAACTCTTTGGAAAAGCACCGTGTTCAAATGTATCAGTTTTCAAAACGCGGCGTTTTCCTTGAGCGAAAACGGCGTCTCAGTTTGGACGGGAGGCCAAAACGGAGAGAAAAAAAACAAAAACGTATTAGTGTGGACGTGGCCTGAGAGACGGGTGAGAGAGACAGGTGCAGTTTCACGCACAGCTCCAACACGATGTAGAAACTTTCCTCCGTCTGATAGAAGTCCTCCGTCTTTATGAGACAAGGCTGCAGGAGACAAGGAGTGAAGAGAAGGAAAGGAAGGATGAGTGTTGTTACTGGCGATAAAGGAGCGTTCCTGTACTTGTGCTTCTTCTTCTTCTTCGTTGGTGTTACTCACGTGGTCGACCCTCTGCAGGATATCAATCTCCGTCTTTGCGTTTCGTGTCGCCGTCTGTGATTGGACAGAAAAATAAGTTGTTGTTCCCCTTCAACTCAAAATAAGGTTGAGACGCCATGTTTGTAGTTCTCTGGGAGGTATCTGTGTTTTCACACCTTGCTGACATTTCATTGGGTTAAACTGAGTTCAATTCAATACCTGATTGGCTGGCACCAGAAATATTTAAATTAAGCAGTGTACTGAGAGTTTCCCGCCCCCCTAGTGGTGATTTCATGCAGTGCACTGTTAGTTTGACAGAGAGGGGTGTCTGCATTTTTGACGCTATTAAAATTCATAAATGAACTGACACCATCACACCTGCTGACAAACACGCAGTCGAAAGAAACGAGCAGCGGGTCTCAGCCAATCAGAGAGCAGATGAGGCGACTCACCCCTTCAGACTGAAAGTTCTTCTTGTTTATGATTTTCACTGCAAACTTCCTGCAGGTGGATCGCTCGAAAGCCAGCCGGACCTCGCCACACACTCCTCTGAAACACACACAGTCAGCAGGGTGGCACAGGAAATGACATCACAACGCCACGAAACAACTCACGTGCCGATGCGTCGCGTCAGTAGGTATTTGTCTTGCAGGTCTCTGGGTAGGCTGGACTGATCGTCCGACATCAGGTCGATGAAGACAAAGACTGCAGAGAGACATGAGCAGGAGGTGAGACCGGCACCAGGGTGTCCAGGTGTTTTCAGGTGCTGTTCTTGTGGGCGGAGTCACCTCGGTTTCGTTGTTCAGCCAGAGAGATGACGGCGTTATTGACCAGAGGAAGCTTCTTGTCTTTCCCGATCGGAATCCCATCGAGAAAAGTGCCGTTATTACTGAGGTCCTCCACGAAGACCTCCGAGCCCTCCTGACACACACAGGTGGAGAGGGCGACGTTAAAGCCCCGTGAGCGCAGTACTCACAGTACGATCAGTGCTAATATCAGTGGTAGTAGTACTGCAGTAGTCTCACTCTGTAGATCCTGAAGTGTTTCTTGCTGTAGATTCGGAACTTTCTGGAATTTCGGTCATTTGGATCCTCCAGGACATAGTTACACTTGGAGTCCCGTCCAAACAGGTACTGGTCCTCTATGCAGTCTGTAAACAAACAAACAGGAAACAGGAAGTGCTCCTCTATGCAGTCTGTAAACAAACAAACAGGAAACAGGAAGTACTCCTCTATGCAGTCTTCTATCCCCCCGTGGAATTACAAAACCTGCAATTCTGGGATTTTATTTGGTTGCTAATTAGCAGCAGCAGCTAGCTCATCCTTTGGTCACTGCTTGAAACAGGAAGAGGTGTTAAAAAACCAGGATGCCACGTCCATCTTTTATCTACAGTCTAAAGATCTGTCACACCTGAAGCACTGTCTGCTGAACAGAAGTATCCTGATTACTTCATGTGTTACTTAAAGTATGGAACAGCAGAGCTCGGCTGGCTGATTATGCTAATTCTGCTGCTAATTCTACTAATTACTATTTCCAGACACAGCACAATATGTTCAGTTTAATGGAACCTGATTAAGAACAGAGTGAACAGAGGACGAGCCGGCGTGTTGTGAGCAGCGGTACCGTGGCTCCTGAAGCCCGGGACCATGGGCAGTAGGCGGCCCCAGGGTTGCGGCTCAGGCTCCTCTGGGACGGACGCGAGCGTTACGGGGATGGTGTCCACGCTGCTCAGAGTCCCCGAGCCACTCGACGACTGACTGGCTGAGCTGGGCCCACTGGATGAACTGGAACCAGGCTGGGACTGGGACTTGGCCTGGGACGGGGACAGGGTGGACTGGGTTTGGGACTGAGGACGCTCCCCCTCAGGAGTCCCCTTTTCAGACATCCTTCAGCTCTGCAGACACATGAGAGACAAAATCAAGAACAAGAGAAGAAGAGTTTGGGTTTCTGCCGCAGGATCGTGGACATCCGTGGGCTCGGAGCCCCAGAGCACACAGTGCAACATCCCCACGCCCCACTGTGGCAGCGTTCAAACACAGACCGCGTGTCCGAGACTCACACTCACCGTGAAACCGGAACCCCGCCGGTGCTGTCAGCATGCGCGCGCCTTCTCAGCGAGCTCTGCACTCAGCAGAGCCAGAACCAGCATCCGGGTCTCTGCGCGTCCACGAACCGCGACGCGTGCTTCGATTTCTTGACCGGGACCTTGCGGGACACGCGCTTCCTTGTGGGCTATTTTTTCTCTGACGTCACGAAGTGGTTCCAGCCAATGATAAGTGTGAATGTGGATCACGTGCACCGGGAGCCGTCGGCTGGTGTTTCCGGGTTTGGTTTGGTCCCGCAGAGGAGATTCAGAGGCTGATCGATAGTTATGATCGATACGTGAACGGAAGTCAGGGCGCGGAGCGAGCCACGTGTCTGTCTGCGAGTCCGACATGTCCAACCAGAGAGGCGGCAAGACTCTGATCATCACAGACGGTGAGTGTCCGGGGGGGAGGGGGTCTGCAGTCGCCATGTGAGCCTCCGTCACAGCTCCAGCTGTTCTGTGTGTGCAGATGAGGAGGTGGAGGGGGTGGAGGCGGAGGAGCTCAACCCGTTCTCCTTCAGAGAGTTTCTGCGCTGGAAGAACCAGGACCCGGACCCGGAGCAGGCACGCACTGAGGTCAGAGCTGCACAGCTGGAGGTGCACCTCTGTCCTAAGGCAGCGAGCACAAACACAGAGTGGGTCTGTGCTCACAGCTGTGACACGCGTGTACATGTGCATATTTAAAAGAGTGACACAAACTTCAAACCGCTGCGCTGTGGCGGTCGTGGATGTGATCGCTGTGGGCCGAGCGTGTAATCGGCTCACAGCTCAGACTCAAACCGTCCATCGGCCCCACGCTGAGTGTTCAGCCCACGTCATGCTGCTGTAACTGTTCTCATGAAACTGCAGAGGTGACCTGAGCTCAGCTGCTGTTTCTCAAAATCTGCAGAAAACAGCGTCTCCGTCACAAACACACGCGTGTCACAGCTGTGAGCACAGAACCACGCTGCCTGCTGGAGAAGGTCACCACCATCTCTTTGGTGTTGCTCATGTTCAGTTCAAGGTTAGGAAAATCCCAAAAAGCTGGTTGTGTTCATCTGGACGTTTTCAGTGGAGTCTCATCATCAGGTGACTCCTTCGGTGTCAGCTGACTGCAGGTTCCAACCTTATAAACAGCACATCTGCATAACAACTGACACAGCAGTATGGGCCCACTCTAACCCACTGATGAGTCCCACTCACAGAGGGTTGGGGAATGGCTGCAGTCACTGTAAGATGGTGACAGGTGTTCCCTTAGGCCCCTCCATGCTTCGACATCAACAACCCACTGACAGGTGTCAGTATTTCCACGGCTGGACAGTTAAAAACAGTGTTTCTGCCGCTGCCACAGTGTAATCTGAAGTGTCCATCAAAAGGACCAATCACACCGGGAGCCTGTGCTTCTTTAAGCTCCGCCTACCCATAATAGCGTGAAACTAGCAGCGTGTTGGTTATGGAATATAATTTCGTACATTTCAGTTCAAATTCAATACCTGCGACTGATTCGCCGTTAACAACAAACAACTTGATCAAATATCTGTTAACAGATGAAAACACAGTTTTCTCCTCTAAGCACACGGTCTGTCTATCATTAGTAGCTTACACAGGATGAGAACTTCAGCGCAGCATGCTTGAGTCTGTGTCCTCAGCACAGTCCAGGGGCCAGATGTTTGGTCCCCGTAAACACACTTGGCGCACAGCCTTAACCGTCTGCTCGGTGTAAACGTTGACGTACGTTTGGCTTCACAGCGACAAACAGACCAAAGCTCGTACGACCCGAGCCATGTTAGATATCGCTAACGTCACCTAACTTCGCCGAAGGTTAGCTGAGTTTAACATGTTTTCAGATTCTTCGTTATGCTAACATTCGTCCGTTTCTGGACCGCTTCCCTTCGACAGGCCGCCATTTTTTCCAAAACATTTCTTCAACCTCAGATTCGCAGTGAATCCTGGGATAGCGTGGACTACGAAGGATACACCCGACCCGCCTCACACAGCCTCTGTCTGTCTCATCAGGAGGAGGAGGAGTGGGGGCGGAGCTTCCAGTCAGGCATTGGCAGCACCTCCTCCCTGTGCACAGAGGAGGAAGAAGAAGAGGAGGAGACCAGGTGAGTCAGATGAAGGGCGGGGCGTAAAAATGTCCGAGCAGCTTCTGTGCAGATGAAACTGCACCTGCCGTGAAGTCACCTTCACCTGTGTCACCAGGTTCTCCTCCAAACCTGAAGCAGCTGCAGGAGGAGGTGCAGTAGGAGGAGGAGAGAACTATGAAGGAGATGACGAGACCTCAATGGTTGAGCCAGCCACCTTCTGCAGGAGGAGGAGTGCCAGGAGCAGCCAGACGCAGCAGGTAACCCAACCACGGAGCGCTTAGTTCAGGGAGCGTGGGACAAAGCAGAACAGGCGTATTAACGAGCTCCTGTTCTGTCTCAGCTGAAGGAGGAGAACGCAGCACTGAGGAGGACCGTCAGGGAGCTGCAGAGGAGAGCCGAAGTGAACGAACGCAGGTTTGTACCAACCAATCACAGGACAGCGCCGCAATATGTCGCTGACCAATCATTTACCCAGCATGCCTCTGTCTCCCAGGGCGTCGCAGCTCTCGGAGGAGCTGCTGCAGAGGAGGCGTCAGGAAGAGAAGGAGGCCCAGGACCTGGAGAGCATGGTTCACTCTGTGGAGCAGAACCTCCACCTGATGACGGTACACACAAACACAGTGTTTGCATGAACGTGTGTGTGTGTGTGTGTGTGTGTGAGATTGTGTGTGTAAAAATACTCTACGTCTGTCCATGTTAGAGGCGAGCGGTGAAAGCGGAGAACGCCGTTTCCAAACTGAAGGCGGAGCTACAGCAGCTGCAGGTGAGATGGAGAATGAATCATTGATTACTGATAATCTGCTGGCTGTGTGTATCAGCGCGTGTGTGTGTGTGTGTGTGTTTGAGGCCGAGGTGGATTCTCTGCGGGCTGAGAACAACGGTCTGAAGTCGATGGAGTCTCAGGTCGTCATGACGATGAGGCAAAATGCTCAGGTGGCATCCGACTACCTGAACAAGATGGCGAGCCACGCCCACTCCTCCATCAGGTCAGTACCTGCAGACACATACAGCCATCAGCCACAACACCAAGCTGTTAATGCTGCTACTCTCTCCCTGTCACCTGTGTCTGTCTCACCTGTGTCTGTCTCACCTGTCTGTCTCACCTGTCTCTGTCACACCTGTCTCTGCAGGCAGCTGCTGGGGGAAGCAGAGACTCTGCGTTTGGTGTCTCAGCTGCTGCAGTCCATCGATAAAATCTCCTCCCTGAACTCAGAGTCCTGAACTCCTTCGGACCTCCTGGTTGTCATGGAAACATCCAGGAGAGGTCTGTCTGTGAGATCAGAGGTCAGCAGGTATTTTATTTTGGAAGGCCCCAGCTATGCTGACTGCTGATTGGTGGACTGTGACTGTGTGAGGGCCGAGCATCATGTTGATTCATAAACTCTGTGATAGTAAAGCGCTCTGATGATCGGAGGTGTGCACCACAAAGACGACTTTTTGGCTGATCCGGGTGACTTCAGGGTTAACGTCGGTTTCCTGAAGGTGGCAGGCCAATCAGCTGTCCTGAACGTAGCGTCACCATTCCTGGAGGATCCCTCGGACCACTACGGGGAGAACGGGAGGGTCTGGGGGCTTCGTGCGCTGAGCTTCAATAGTCTTTTTTCCCCCTGTTGGCAGCAAGTTCAAGTTTATTTATATATCACATCTGTTGACAAAAGTAGTCAAAGCAGAAAACATAAAATAGGATAAAACAAAGTTGAAGCGGTTTCATTGTTCTGTAAACATTCATGTATTCGTGCTGAGCTCGTGTCAGGTTTGTAATGTGGCACACGCCACCCCCCCAATGTGCAGATCAAATCCTGGGTTATCTTGGCAGGTTGTAACCGGCTGTATCCTGATCGCCAGCGTTAGTGTAACATAAGGTAAAGATGCCATCTTGTATGTCCCAGCTCCAAGGGGGCGTGTCAGAGTGTTTACCTGGATAAATAAGGATGTATGCGTGACTTTTTCCAAAACTGATTGCAGCTTCTACTTCGTATAAAACAGGGGAACATCCTCACCGCCCGTGCAGAAGTGCAGCTTTCGTATTTGTTGCGTCTCATCGAGAAAAACACGATTGGCTAAAGAGACAACCAGGAAACAAGAACAAGTAAATAAGAGAAAGCATGATGTCTGATACAGTCGATCAGACAGGTCATTACCCACATATACAAAACCAACTATGATACACAATATAAAACAGGTGACTGGGTGTGTGTCTGTCTGTGTGTGCCCTGTGGTAGACCCGTCCAGGGTGTACCCTGTACCCACAGGCACCTGGGAAAGTTTTAGCCCCACCCCCCGTGACCCTGACCTGGATGAGAGGAAGAGAATGGATGAAAAATATGAGCCACAGAAAACAGAACAGCAGATGAAGCCATGAGAAATACACAGAAAGCCTAAACTGAGCTGGCGTCGCTTCGAGGACTCCGATCGTTCGACTGACTCGGGACTGTTGACTCGTTTAAGCTAACTTACATCCTGCTGTAACCAGGCAGACCAACTAATATGTACCAACAGAGAGACCTGATGTTTAATAATGATTAAATAAAAATGTTCAATAATAAGAAATGGTGTGTTACTGCCACCTGCTGGTGTGGAGTGTGAACTGCAGCCAAACAGAGTCCAGGATGTAGCCCTGAGTAAAAGTGAAATGGAAGAAAATGTTAGATGAACTGGAGCTCTGTGAGTTAGGACTGGTTTTAAATGAAGTTTACTTTATTTAAGGTACTTAAAAGGATGAATGTCTGCTCGCTTTAGCTCATGGTACAGCCGCCTTCATATCAACATGCGTGTAAACGGTAAGTGTTGCTAGGCAATAGTTTTACATCCATTCCCAAGGAGTCAAAATGACGTCGGGCAGTTTTAGGTGGTCTTAATCTTTTTCTTTTGATCACACACAACTCAAAATTCCCTGTTTGATGAAAAAGTCCGTTTCAGGAAAAGTCATGAAAATGTTTTGTTTGAATTATAACAGAGTTATATGAAATTCAAAATGTCAGTGGATGGATATGGCGTGCCGGTGTTAACGGACGGCTTCGCTTCCTGCTTTTCGCCTGATCCGAGGTCTCGTTTTGTGCCTGATGTGGTGTGGAGGGTTTGTGGGGACGATCGAGAGTGTTCTCTCACTTTATATTGGGATTTTTATTTATTTATTTATTTTGCCTGTCCCGTTTGGCTCTTTTGCATCAGAATTGTTGTCTAAAGGCAAACAAAGATGTCCAACGGATTTACTTTACCAAACTGACCATCCCAGCCTTGCCGTAATGGTCCATTTGATTCACCTTTTATTGTTTATTTTATTTTCACTTACTGAATACGGGACAGACTTGACTGGGGGAAAGAAGGGGAGAAAGAAAGATAAACAGCTGAGAAGAGGGACGGGGGAGAAGGGCAAAAAACAAAAACCAACAGAACGGGCAGAGAAAAAAAAAATGCATCTATGGATCACCTGGATCACCTGCTGAGAAAGAAAAAAGAAAACAAGCAGAAGAGAACAAGAGTAATAGAATAAACAACATCACAATGATATATGGGAATATGACAGTAAATACTAAATATTAAACATTATTGTGCAGCACATAAGATCAACAGAACACAGTGAGGTAGGAGCCAAAAAGGGTGTAGTTTGTGGGTGTGATCACCCGTGTGTACACCTGTGAGCATGGACGCGCTTGTTTTTAAAAGGTTCCTTCATGTAATGATCTGCTAGAGGGTGTGGGGGGGCCACAGCCCCGTCCTCCAGGGCATGAAGCAGGTGTGGAGGAGATCAAAACTCCAGACATCCAGAGGCCCCCAGAACACAAGAGACCAAGGAAGACCAACAGAGGGTGAAGCTTTGATACATGAAAAGTAGAGCTGGGCGATATAAGATTTTTTTCATATCACGATATGTGTTTTTTCATTTCAGGCGATAACGATATCTATCACGATATCAGCCAAATAACTATATTTGTAAGATTTAAATGTGCCGTTGCTCACAAGTAAAATGTGAAATAATCAGCAGCTTGTTTTGATTTAAATATTTATTTTCCATAATAAGTTCAACAGGGTAGATGTACTTAAGGAACATGAGACTTTTTCAGATAAATAAAGGCAAATATTGCAAACTACACAAAAGGCAGCCGCTAAAGCGTTTAAGTTTCAAAATAGAAAAAACGAAACAGACTAAATTGTCAATTCCACTTAGAAACAAAATATTACTTCTAAAAATAAATCTTAGTTTGTTTTACAGAAGAACAGACAAAACTGACTAACTTTTGTCAACATCAAATAAACTGAGAACTAAAAGGAAATTCTCGACCTCTCCTTGTTGTATAGCTGAGCTTTTCAAACAGCTGTAACAGTTACTAGTCTGACAAAAGCCGAATGACGAATCAGCGCTTCCAGTCAGAGACTGAGCTGCACCGCTTTATTGTATTTCCAGACTTGCTTTCGGCACATTTACAGTGCAGCTGCTCTGTTTTTGTCAGACTTGAAATAGCAGAAATACCTTCACACTACGGAGCTTCTGTGGCTCTTCCGTTCGACAATCTCTCCGGCGTTGGAACCATCGTCTGTTTTCTCCTCGGTAACCTTCGGTCGCGCTCTCGGCACACTCATTTCCTCCGTTACCCGGCGGCACGGCGGCTGGCTGCTTCCCAAACAAATACACATGTGCGGCTTGGCACTTGTGCTGTACGCAACAAGTCACGTGACGTGACACTGCGGCTGTGATTGGTTCGGCTCTGCGCTACTTAATTTGGATTGGCTGGGGTTTTTTTTTTTAAGAGGACAAGAGCGGTGAGGCCTATCTCAATAGTTTAACTTTTCTATCGAGAAAAAGTTATTTCACAATACATATCGTTATCGTTCTATCGCCCAGCTCTAATGAAAGGCTGTGACTTTATTGAAACAGAGCCAATCAAACAGATTGATTGGAGTGATGATAGGATCGATAATCGCTGCTGGAGTCAAACCTCAGAAATCAGGATGCTTGAGTCTGGTTTCTGCTCAGAGTGAGCATGCTCAGCTCTGTTACCATGACAACCATGGCAGCTCTCACTGGCACAGCCTTTTTATACTCTTCTTCACAGCTTCTGGGTGGACTAGCACACTGCGAGCCTGGACTGAGTGGACCCCGTTTGTCCTCGGCCTGAGACGGACACACTTTGCTGATGTGGGACTTTCTGGGATTCTGCATCAAACTGAGTTGAAAGATTTGTGCGCAAACAGAGTTTTAAAGCGATATCGTGACAGAAATGTGAACTTCCAACAGGAAACACTGACAGAACTCCAATAAGCTGTAATAATAGGAGTCAGAGCTGTTAATGTGAATGGAGCCAGGGTCTATAATCCCATTAAAATACAGATCAAAGTGCTGTGAGTAGGATTAAAGCTTCAGTCAGATCCTAAAAACACTGGAAAGTACTAAACTAAGATGGGTGTAGATCCCGTGTGCTGAGGGAGGAGTCGTACCGTGCAGACGGTGTCTGATTGGCTGAGAGCTGCTGACCTCACAGAAACGCAGCCTTTATATACCCGACACTGATCATGTGACCCGAAGGATTCTTAGGAAAAAGTGAGCGTATGACTCGGTACCCTGACCCACTCGTCACTTTCCACAGAACTCATGCTGACTTCCTGCCACAGCTAACCACTACAAGAAACACCATATTTATACACCAGTGCACCAAATCACAGGCTGTTTCCACATAAGACTGAAAGTCCCAGCCAGGAGACCATCCTGGTATCAGGTTAACGCACACCTGTCCCACAGGCTCCACGCTGAAAATTTACCCACAATGCATTTTCCCTCTAAGTCAAAGACATCAAACTGTGATATGTGCCCTCATACTGATGATCACCGCATCAACAACACTGTGAGTTTTGCAGTGGGTGTTACAGTGTTTGTAGTTTTTCAGCCCTGAAAGTTTTCTGGACTTATGAAGTAAAGAAAATCATTCAAAAGGGTCAAATTTGTAGTTTTAACTCATTTATGTGGAAAACCTTCATTTAAAATGTAAATCTTTGTTTGGCAGACACACTGACCCCGAGGTCATGTGGCTCACTGGCTTCACATCAAACCTGCAGAGTCCAGCTTATCATCATCGCAGTACGTGT
Organism: Copadichromis virginalis; assembly: GCF_057382275.1. Lineage (NCBI taxonomy): Eukaryota > Metazoa > Chordata > Actinopteri > Cichliformes > Cichlidae > Copadichromis > Copadichromis virginalis. Next base: position 40,921,664 of record NC_140629.1, read on the forward strand.
GAGGAAGTGTTGGAGTTGGTGCATAGCGGACGCCTTCGGTGGACTCCGCCTCTCGCCCTCGCAGAGCCAGGATAGGCTCCAGAATTTGTGCATACGTTCATTTTTGTATTTCAAGAAAATGATTCGTTAAACGTGTTGGTGGGTTTAAAAATATAAAGAATAAACCTTTCTTCTCTAATTTTATGATTTTGTCAGATTTTAGGATAATCCTTTAATTGTCCCACAAGGAGAAATTTGGTTGTAACAGCAGCCAAAAAGACACATATACAAACAAACAGGACACAGAGCAGAAACATACACAATTTTTCTTACATATTTACATTAAGGACAATTGTTACTATAAACAAAGTACTGTACAGTTATTAAATTAAATTAAATAACTACAGGTAAGAGGCAAACCAGGTTGTAGTGCGAATCGGTTAATTAACTTATTGCAGTTACAGCACAGATGTAAACATCTGTGTTTGTTGGGAGCAGTTCTGATTGTGCAGTCTGACAGCTGCAGGGAGGAAGGACCTGTGGAAACGCTCCTTCATGCATCGAGGATGCAGCAGCCTGTCACTGCAGGAGCTCTGCAGTTCAACAACATCTACATGCATGGGCTGGGAGACTCTGTCCATCGGAGATGTTATTTTGGCCAGAGTCCTTCTGTCTCCCACCCTTGCACTGGGTCCAGGGTGCATCCCAGAACAGAGCTGGGAACAGAGCATTTTAGATCAAAATGTGAGCGTACGCTCCCCGTGGTGCGTCACATCTCCCGACCCTGTCCAGTGGGCTGGGTTCTGGCCCTCGAGCCTTATGTTTGGCTTGTCTGAGGGCTGCAGTTCACACTCCGCGCCAGCCGGTGGCGGTAACGCACCGTGTCGTTGTTTTCCATCCACCAATAAATTTCGAGCAGCCGGGGTGGTGGGCGCTGATTGGTCGGCGGACCGGACTCGCGGCTTCTCATCAGATCAGTCTTCAATAATCAGTCATGATCCGAGCTCCACGTGCGCCTGAGACGTGGACCGGGACCCGACGGGACGCTCCACGCGGACGTGTCCGCGGGGCGACCAGGTGAGCCGTAGGGTTCCCAGGACCCACTTCCGGTGTTTCTGTGTGTTTTATTTCTCTGCTCGTGTTGGTGAATATTCTGCAGATTTAAATGATGTAAGTCAGGACATGCGTGACGTCATTCACAGACTCGGCGCTACATCATAAATAATCCTTCCGGTCGCTTTAGTGTCGTTGTGTAAGTGTCGCGTTTATGTCTCAGTGACCGTGCGTGGATCTACAACAGCTGCTGTGCGGCTCCGCCTGTGGTCCACGGTCACCGCGTCCCACCCTGCTGTCTGCTGCTAACACCTGGGTGTATTTGACACACTCGTGTTTTAGTTTCTTTTTCTCTGTCACATAGAGCAGGGCAGATAAAATATTTATCACCATATACATTTGAAAATGTGCGATAACGATATAACTGACGATATAATTGACACTGGACAAAATACTTTACAACTCCTCAACTTTATTAGTGCAAAACCATCAATGTATGTTCACTTAATCAACCAGCTGTTTTTTATCTGCATTAAAGTTATATAAACATTTAACAGTGCAAATTGCTCGCTAACAGTTTAACCAAAAGGCATTTCCAGTGGAAACCGGCCGACATATCCTCAGCATAACCATGTACAACATCCACAAACCTTAAAAAGAGGCTCTACACACACAATACAGTAATAGACCCTGTGCACGAGACAATGCTAACTTCCTGGTTTGAGACCGGATGTGGGGTTGTACATTTCCGGTAGCTTTACTTTGCGGTCAATCGCTACTGCGAAGATATATCCTCCACAATCATGTCCAAAACTTGAAAACGGAAAGATGGTGTTAAGTTACAAAGAGAAGGTGGGAACACTCACCGCTGCTGTGTCATAAAAAATCTAATGATCAGTTTAAAGAGTTTAGATCGATCAGCTGTTTACATCACTCAACACAAGCAGAGCTGCATCGCTGCAGCAGAAGACACATCGTCCACATGCAGAAGCACATCTCTGTATAGTGACTGGTCTCATGATCTAAACAGGCAAATGTTCAGCGTTCAAACTACAGGTGAAGAATAGTCAAACCAGATGTTTCCCCGTTATGTCGAGATCAGCTCGTCAAGTACACACCTACACCTTCTTCTTGAGCTCTCAGCGAAGGCGGTCGCACTTTCTCCTCTCCTCCTCACCCTTATCTTCCCTGCTTCGCCTCTATGTCCTTGTCTTGTCTTGTGTGAATTTACTTTCCCTGGAACAGTCTCTCACTGTCGTTCTCTAAACCTAAAAGAGAATTATGGATTTGATCAAAAGACTGACAACACCACGGAACAGAAGTTTGATACCATCATGGGGAGGCTCGCAGCTCTTCAACGGGAGATCGAGAGACCAGCCTCGGAGTGCTAGAATTCGAGCTGCTCACAAAGGAGAAATCAACAATATTCAACATTTGGACACCACGGCCCCAGCTGCAGGCCCAAGGCTGGAGCCCACCAAAACAACTCCCTGATAACGACTGTGTGATGACTATTCTTCCCGCCCCATGAAGGACACCTGGATTGGCTGGAGGACTGTTTACTTAGCCTGATAGGCCGAAGGACACTGTCTCAGCTAAACTATGGACACGCACACACACACACTTACACTGATAAGCACTCACTCATCCCCCTCCCTTTCCAACGCCTTCGATGCTTGTGCCCTACCGGGGATGATAGCAGTCAACTGGACCAGCACAGATGCTGCAGGACCGGATGCGCTGTCTACGCCGGCTCTCTCTTACCCTTTACCCGCCCCTGTTGCTTGTCTCGTGTTTCTATGGTGTATTGATAGTCATGTGCTTTTGTGCTGAGGTGTTTTTTCTGTTATCAAACTGTTCTCCCACTAGGAGCTCAGTCTGAGTGGAGTTTTTTTTTCTCCTCCTCTCACCTCATGTAGTGTATTTTCGTTGTTTTTTTCCTATCAGCCTACCTTCTGACATGTCTGCCCAATGTGATGTTTGTGTAAAGTTGGTCAGAAGGTTCCTTTGTGAGTGCGCATGCGCCATTAGCGTGCTGCCTGCTGTAACCCTAATTTCCCTCGGGATGAATAAAGTATTCTGATTCTGATTCTGATACACAGCATGTTAACAAACCGTGAAAAAAGCCACACAAAAAACGAATGACTGCTGGTAACGGTTTCTATACATTAGTATGTAGGAAGGGTATGTTGTGACTTACCTTCAAAATTACAGCGGTCCCTCGCTATAACGCGCTTCACCTTTCACCTCGCTGTTTCAGATTTTTTAGTGCAAGTTTGCTTATTTTTACGTCACATTGTGTCCTGCGTCCTGATCGCTGCAGACGATCTCCTCCGTCTCTCCTGTACAGTATAGAGTCGCTGCATCGATGCTAGCAGTGTGACTCTGCAGTGCAGCGCTGTATGTCCACGATGTCCCCCAAACGTTTTGCACCGTCAAAAATAAAATCGGCTCCTTGATTTCACCTCTCGCTGGTTATTTTTAACACCCGCGATAAACGAGGGACCGCTGAGAAATATAACATTTGAATCCTTTTCTCTTTTGCTCTGAGGCGCGGGGGAAATATCGACAAGTCGATGAACATCATTTACAGATATGTTGGGTAAATGCCCGAGACATCTATAGAAATGTAAATCGCCGCTTGATTCATTTGCTTAACTTGTTTTGGACCATAAACAAGGCGCGAATAGGACACCGGAAACAAAGCTCCCCACAGGAGTTTCCACACCGGACGTAGCATATGCTAACGTGCACATAGTCTATATTATGTTGAAGCACACTACGTATCACTCCGCGAGGCTCCGCCTACGATAGCCGTAACGCTCCAACAATCCATCAAGCGGTGCGGCTTCGTAGCTCAGCAAAGTCGTACTGAAACATCTGACAGATTTTCGAGCGCCGTGCACATAAAATCGTTTCGAGGTCAGTAAACACGACCAGAGTTCATACATAAGGCACACGGGATTATAAGGGGCTCTGTCGACTTTTCAGATTTTAAGTGCGCCGTATTTTCCAAACAACACGGTAATAACGGCGGCCCGCTAGCATGCTCCACCAAAAATAGTGCTTTGTTGTGTATCTGACGGACGAAAGCCAAACCAGTTCCACACCAGTGAAGCTGCAGCGTTTTACAAACCAGTTCTGGTTCATCCGTTTCATTCAACGATCCACTTTCGTCCTCCTCATTCTGCGTCGCCGCCATGATTTTTCCGCCGTGTGCGTATGAAAACAAAGGCACTGCGCATGCACGTTTTACCCATATTCTATCGCCATGTTTCATTTTCCTATCATTGCCCAACATGACACCGGTGCTACCGTGAGCGGTATGATAAGATAAGATAAGATAACTTTTATTAGTCCCACACGTGGGAAATTTGTTTTGTCACAGCAGGAAGTGGACAGTGCAAAAGTTATGAAGCAAAAATTAGAATACAATAAGAATAAATACAGTACACAACTGTACAGAATAGAATAGAATAAATACTATATACATTAGAATAAAATAGAATAAAATATACAATAAGATAAAAATAGAATACAAATGCTATACAACTGAGTAAAAATACGATGCCAGAAAAGTATTGCACATGTGTGGATGTGTGTGTTTGTTCAGTTAAAGTCTTTGTTGTGGAGTCTGACAGCAGTGGGGAGGAAAGACCTGCGAAATCTCTCCATCCCACACCGTGGGTGCCGCAGTCTCCCACTGAAGGAGCTGCTCAGTGCTGTCACAGTCTGCTGCATGGGGTGGGAGATGTTGTCCATCAGGGATGACAGCTTAGCCGCCGTTCTCCTGTCACTCACCACCTCCACTGGGTCCAGAGGGCATCCTAGAACAGAGCTGGCCCAGCCCTACTGTCACAGTTCAGCGTTGTTTGTCCGTCGCTTCTCCCGCCCTGATCTCTGTCCTTCAGTCCAGCGTCAGTAATGGAAATGAACCAACGGGCTGTCCGGCTCACAGCGGGTAATCTGCCTGGTATGCCAGATTACCCGTCCGGTGCCGGGAGGCAGACGGCTTGAGTGGAGGCTGACGGAGAGGCGAGTTTCCTAAAAGAGATCAGCCTTGCGATGTTACCGCACTTCACTGAGGCTCAGCCTTCAGCAAGTGTTTTGGAGACTGCTGATCAGAATTATTGATGGTTACAGATGTAAAAAGGACCCCGTGGGTCTCTGTGTCACAGTGTACTGTAATCCAGATGTGACAGTAGCGAAGGTGTCCAGCAGGTGTGGCTGTGGAGCTGCTGTCAGGTGCAGTTCTGCCTCAGCGTCTCAGGCCCTCACAAACACAAACACTGTAGCTCCCTAACAACTGAAACCATGTTGTGGACTCAGCTAAACTACATTTATTGTTTTTATTTGTTAATTTGATAAAATTCCTTTATGGGCGTGTTTATTGTGTTCGAATATCTTTGCTGCGTTTTATAAATCTGGCGTTTGTCATAAATACAGTGATATTGGAAAAAAGACAAACGAATGAAAAGCCACTCTGGAAACCTGCTGAAGCTGAAGCTCAAAATGAAGACTAGTAAGAAAATAGGGGGCGGGGCTTTATTCATGTTTGAATGCCTTTGAGACTCCGAACGTTTATTTCAGTTTTTCTTTGCTGACTCTGCAGACTGTAATGGAGGCTCCGGCCAGCAGGGGGCAGCAGGTGGTTTTACCTGAAGTCATTACAGCTGAAGTTCTGTGTCTGTGAATGATGCATGCTGGGAAAACGGACCGCGAGCCGCTGTGACATCGGCACAGGTGAGCGGGTGGGTGGGATTCTGGGACGTGCTCAGACTGAGGTGTGTCACATGACCCTGCTGCTCTACAGGGTCCACCTCACTCAGCTGAGAGCAGGAAACGAAGCAGGAGCCGGGGAGTCTGCTCGTCCTCAGTGTTTACATGAAACTAATAATACGATTGTCAATAATCAATGAACCAATGTCTCTGACTCCTCTTAAATCTGACTTCTTTAAAGTTCACCCAAAAACACTAAACCTCCACCGTCAAATGTCGCTCTGCCTGGAAGTGATGTAATAAAAGGCCGACTGAAGCCCCTCCCACAGCAGTCTGTTCACAGAGGGGAGGGGCCGTGACAAAACCGGACTGAAGCGTACTCTGATCCAGGCGGCACGTGGCGTCCACGACTTCCACGGAGTCCACGGCTACAATCTAACCATCAGTTTGTGTTCTTGCAGGTGGCTCTGCTCTCTGATTTGATCCTGAGCTGTGATGTCATCGGTGGCGCCTCAGCCACAAAGGTGAGGTTTGATGTGAGTGTGTGGTGATGTCGCAGGGTGGGCGGGTCTTCTGGGAGATGATGTGAACAAAAGGCCGAATTGTAGCGCCCCCGCCAGGCAGTGTGTTCTCAGAGCGGGGCGCCGTGACAAAGATCGACCGAAGCGTTCGTCTGATCCCAGAACGTCACGTGACCAGACAGCTGACTGAGCAGGTTGGGTCACGTGACCGTGACAGTTTTATTCCCATGTTCAGCAAACTTCCTGTTTTTCTTCTTCTGCAGTTTCCTGACGGCGTCCTGTGTGAGCGCGGTGTCGGGATGGTCTGTGGCTGTGCCGCAGTAAAGAGGAGTTCTGATCACGCGCCTCTGCGGTCTGTGAGCTCTGATCCAGACTCTCCCAGCTGTGTCGTTCCAGCCAGTTTGGGACAATTTGTTTTTAATTTGCTGTTTAAATGTTTTTAAACAGCCAAATGCAGCAAATCTCACACTGATCAAAACTCTGCAAACTAATGTTCAGTATATTTATTTATGCATGGGAATGAAAAAACTGGAAATAAATTATTAAATATATGAATGATTAAATTACAGTTCTATTAATTTGACACACTTGTTCAAATTTAAATAGACTGGCGAGGAAATGATTAAGACGTAAACCTGAGGGGGGCTAAATAAGTATAAACATAAGTGTATACTTCTGCCTACTGCTTTTCAAACAGCTGAATGGATGATGTTATGGACTGTTGGTGAATGTATATGTTCGAAATAAAAATGAACTGAACATTGAATAAATTACTGATTTACAATTTAAATTCATGACACATTTAAAAGATTATTTAATGATGTGTTTGATTCATTTTGGGACTCCTGGCCCTCCATATTAAATGGTTATGGGAGACGCCCCCAAGGGTGGTGGAGAATGACCGAGCTAAGATCCTGTGGGACTTCCAGATACAGACGGACAAAATGGTGGTGGCTAACCAACCGGACATAGTGGTGGTAGACAAACAGAAGAAGACGGCCGTAGTGATCGATGTAGCGGTTCCGAATGACAGCAATATCAGGAAGAAGGAACACGAGAAGCTGGAGAAATACCAAGGGCTCAGAGAAGAGCTCGAGAGGATGTGGAGGGTGAAGGTAACGGTGGTCCCCGTGGTAATCGGAGCACTAGGTGCGGTGACTCCCAAGCTAGGCGAGTGGCTCCAGCAGATCCCGGGAACAACATCGGAAATCTCTGTCCAGAAGAGCGCAGTCCTGGGAACAGCTAAGATACTGCGCAGGACCCTCAAGCTCCCAGGCCTCTGGTAGAGGACCCGAGCTTGAAGGATAAACCGCCCGCAGGTGCGAGCTGGGAGTAATTATGTATATCTGTATCTCATATATACAGTGTTGGTCAAGTTACTTGAAAAAAGTAATTAGTTACTAATTATTAATTACTTCTTCAAGAATGTAATCCTGTTACTTTCCTGATTACTTACTTTCAAAAGTAATTAGTTACGTTAATACTTAGTTACTTTTAAAAAACATGATGCTCCACCTGAATATGTAGTAAAGCAACAGACCCTTCAGCCCAGTTCTATTTATTCTGCATAATCATCATATAAAAGTCTCTTTTTAAAACTTGTTTTACTCTGTTAACTTGATGCATCCAGCAAAAACTAAATTCTGACTGAAGAAGCGTGTTTAACACTGAAACCTGTGTTCTGCATATTCCAGCATAAAATAAAATCATGTGTTTTGGAACCTGCTCTGTCAAACAGATGCAAGTAAAACAGAAGAAATGAATGAAATCAAAGACTCAGCAGCTCTTAAATCTATTGTCAGCTGTTTAGCAGGAGTGGGGCGGGTGGAGGTCTGCCCACAGCGGTCATGTCAGTGGGAGGATCCGTGGGTTTCTCTGTGAATGTCACATTCCCGTGGCAGCGTGCTCGCTGCTCGCTCAGATTAGAAGTTTAATTTTTTGCTGTAGAAAGAAGTTTTCTTCCCACAGAGTGAACAGCGGACGCTGTTTCTGTTATTTTTATGGAATCAAACTCAAAGTAATGTGATTACTTCCACACTTTAAACGCTGCATGGTCGTACATCAGTGAGCCAGGCTGTCGTTCCCACATCCCTCAAATCATTCCTGTACCGAAGAAGTCGTCTCACTCCTGCTTTAACGACTACCGTCCGGTCGCACTCGCCTCCGTCACTATATACAGAAAATTTCTTTCCATTGCTTTGCCAATGACATTCAAATATATTTCCCTTTGAGCTTGAATGTCACAGATCCATTGCACACATTGTTTAATTGTCTTCATGATGTCAGAGTCTGGTAATCTCAAAACTCTCTCACTTTGAATGAGAGTAAAGCTGAAGTTATTGTCTTTGACAGCCATAAATCTACAGCCGTATCCCTCTGAACTAACTGATACCCTTGGCCCTCTGCTAGCTACCTCTCTAGAGACTCAGGGGGACTCTTGGATAGCTCCTTCAAATGAGAGAAAGAAGTATCCACAGTGGTTAAATCAAGTTTCTATCAGCTATGTCAGATTTCTAAAGCCAAGCCTTTGCTTTCCCCCAAGGACCTTGAGAAGCTGATTCGTGCATTCGTTACTTCGAGACTAGACTGCTGTAACTCCCTTTTTTGGCCTCCGTCACTCCTCTCTCTACCGTTTGCATTAGTACAGAACGCTGCTGCACGCCTTTTATCAGCTGCCAGAATGCATGATCACATGACTCCGGTTTTAGCACTAAGATCCTCTAATCAGATGCTCTTAATGCAGCCTAAGTCTAGGCTGAAACAGAGGTGATCGTGCCTTTGCTATTGCAGCACCTAGACTGTGGAACAATCTTACTGCCATTCGCTCTTCTGAGTCTATTCAGTCTTTTAAAGACTCTTCTTTTTACTTTGGCCTTGACTTAAGTTAGTTGATCATCATTTGGCAAGCTGCTATGTTTGTGTTGGAGGTTATGTATGGGAATCTCAGGAGCAGGGCCACGCCTCCAAACGTGCTCCTTCCAGTTGTCATCTATATAGGTGCCCCCAGTTCTGCAAGCTGTGCACCTCCCTCCTTGTTCTCAATTCTGTAACACGGGGATCTGCCAGGCCCAGGAGCCGTCGCCAGTCCCCATCGAGGCCTTCCCCAAACCGCAGCTCAATTGATGTCAAAGCATTACCTACTAAAACGCTGTCAAACCTAAAATGAGGGCGTGGGCCCAGCGAGTGAAATGGTAAATTATTTTACTCGCTCTTAGTTTGTGAAGCACTTTGATCGACATTGTTTTTAAATGTGCTGTATAAATACATTTTGATTTGTTCGCATGAAGCTTTGAACGGTTAAGACATCTCTTCCCTCCGACCTGGACCCGTTTCAGTTCACATACTGACTGCACACCATCACACAGCTCCAACCTTTTCATCAAGTTTGCAGCCGACACAGCTGTGGTAGGTCACATCAGCAACAACGATGAGGCCTACTACAGGACTGAAGTTAAACATCTGGCCAAGTGGTTCAGCAACAACAACCTGTCCCTGAATGTGGAGAAGACTAAGGAGATCATCACAGACTGCAGGAGAACTCACACTCTGCACACCCCACTAACCATCAATGGTGTTGCTGTGGAGGGTAGGCAGCACCAAGTTCCTGCACATCTCTCCTGGTCAGCAAAGCCCAACAGCGACTCTACTTCCTCTGCAAACTGAGGACAGCGAGAGCATCAACCTCCACTATGAGCAGCTTCTACAGAGGCACCGTGGAGAGCATCCTCCCAGCTGCATCACTGTGTGGTGTGGCTCCTGGGTGCTGCTGGAAACAGCTACGACGGGTAGTGAGAGCAGCAGAGAGGATCGTGGGTACCTCTGTTCCCTCCCTCCAGGACATCTACTGCACCCGTCTCACCTGAAAGCTCTCTGCATCACAGGTGACTCCACCCATCCGTCCAACAGCTTCTTCAGTTTGCTGCCATCAGGAAGGAGACTGAAGAGCCTCGAGGCCAGAACCAGCAGACTGAGAGACAGCTTCATCCATCAGGCTGTCAGGATGCTGAACTCTCTCTCACACCACCTCCAGACCTGCATCCACCTCTCCCCTCTGAACCCCCTAGGCATACAAAACTCTGAACCTCCACCATCGCCCTTTCACTGGCGGGGAGCAGATCGATCAAACCTTCGGCCGGTGGATCCGGTTGTCGTGGAAGTCTCTGACCCAGCTCCCGGCAAATAAGACCTTTATTTTGAAGGATTTCTTTTCATTGGATTTCCTCTGTCTAACTGAAACCTGCACATCACCCGGTGAGTTAAGCAGCTTTTCTGAACTGCCAGCTGCCGGCTGTGCATCTTTTAGTGCTCTGAGAGCTTCTTGTCGCAGCGGAGGGTTAGCTGCTGTTTTTAAAGCCCACTTCAACCTTAAGCAGCGATCCTCATCGACATGCACCAGCTTTCAGCTCTGTTTCTGTGAACTCCCCTTCGCTGCTGTGTGCAGTAGTTTACCGGCCTCTTAGATATAATAAGGATTTTTTTTATCCGAGTGACTTCCTAGCTGACTGTGCATCACGATACGACCAGATCCTGCTGCTCAGTGATTTTAATATCCACCTGTGTTACCCAGAGAAGCTCCTGGGACTTAGTGAACTCTTTTAATCTCATTCAGCTTGTTAAGGGTGCCACATTATCTTCGGTGTTATCATATCATCTGTCTGTAACTTACACGTCGAGGATGCTGTATTCTCTGACCAAGTTGCTGCTCATAGTCCTGCTGTTAAACGGGTTCCACCTGTGCGACGCCGTCGTGCCTTCGGCTCAGATACTGCTGAGCATTTTTCTACACAGGACATATGAAGGCCCTCCTCAGATGTACTGTTTGATTGGTCACGATGAACCTGAGTCCAAAGAGGACGTACCTACTGCTGTGATTACTGCGAGGTTCAGTGTGAACTCGGGTTTCTGCTAAATGAAGTCATGTATTGATCCTGCTGAGCTCACCTTACTCTGCTAACAAGCAACAGATGAAGCTTTGACACACGACACAGAGAGATTTCAGATGCTAAACAGACTTTATTGAAAGAGAGACAATAAACAGAATAAAGTGATTCACAGCTAATCAATCAGATTGGTTGGAGGATCAATGATCGCTGGTGCAGACAAACCTCTGAGATCACAGTGATTGAACATCATTAAAGAAAAAAGACATCATCAGACCTCTGGGTTTCTGCTCAGTGAGCGTGCTCACTTCTTTTACCATGACCGCTCTCACTGATGATAGCACAGGTAGACGGGAGAAGCTCCTGGGTTGCCTGTGTTGAGGTTTTCTGGGTTCACTTTGAGCCCGTCATTGTCATACGCCTGCTTAGCTGCTGGGTCGGCGAGCACGGTGACGGCCTTGATGGGAGCGCTGCCGCTGTCTTTCTTGTACCACAGGAACACCTCCTTTCCCTCGGTGCCCTCGTTCAGATCCTGGTTCACGATTTCATAGCCTTGGTCTTGGAGGCTCTTTTGCTTGACATCACTGGAGGAGATTTCCAGCTCACTGATGGCGTCCTTGGGGTCTGTGGTTTGACGGTACCAGATGAAGATGTAGGGCCCTCCTGCTCCCCTGTTGGTGTCTTCATCCACCCGGATGTAGCCATCATTGAAGTTGTCGTCATCTTCCTCAAATTTAGCAGTGGCCCTGATGTCACAGATGTAGGTGGGGTTCTCTCTCTTCAACCACAGATAGATCCAGTTTCCTCCAGCACCACGGTTCAGGTCACAGGCCAGTCTCTCCCAGCCCAGTTTATACTTGTAGGGTTCATCTCCTGCTTGTACAGAGACATCGAGTTTCCTGATGGGAACATCGTACTTTAAGGAACCTTTGTAGTACCACAGGTAGACAGAACCTCCACATGCCCCCTCGTTCAGATTTTTGTCGATCTTTTTGAACCCTGCACTGGACAGACCCGTGGACATCTCATCGTTGAAGGAAATCTGAATCCTGGTAATTGCATGATCGCCTTTTTTGTACCAGAGGTAGACGAAGTTTCCCCCGGCTCCTTCGTTCAGATTAACAAAGATTTTCTTGAAGCCTTGTTCACGGAGCGCAAACTCCTCGGCTTTGTTCAAAGACACTTGGAGCTCAGCGATGAAAGACATTATGGGTTCCTGCACCAAACAGAGTTGAACGAATCAAGAATCAATCCAGATATAAAAAGGTTTTAACAAGGGGAATCAGGATAGTATGTAATAATGGCAACAGCGCCAACTAAGAAGCTCTTTAAAAGGAAAAAATGCCAACAGAACAATCTGCACACAATCACAGCATCCTTGTGTTTTTATGATATTACAGTCTCCACTCTGAGCCTGAAACCATTAAACTGAACCCAGAGGAACATATGGGAAAAATAGCTTATTACCACCTTTAATTAATAAGATGATACCAAAGTCTTGGGAGATGATTTTCACCAGAGTAAAATAAAGAGTGAAATGAGGACGCCGAGTGAATGGTGGCAGACTTACGTGTGTGCAGACGTGGTCGGCTGGATGAGGTTTGCTGGACGGCTGCTGATCTCACACAGAAACATCCACATTTAAATACACAGCAGACATGTGATCATAGTCACAATATCAACACACGTGACTGATCGTCATCAAAAACCATGGGCAGCTATTAAGGATTGTACTGGAATGACTGACGATGATTATTGTGAGTTATACTGAAAAGGAAAAATAACAAGCGTTAAATAAACAAAGAAGGGTTCAAACATTACTGATTATGTGTTTAAAGTTTTATGTGTTCATCATTTCTGTCTAATAAAACAGTCCAAGTTTGGGAAATGAGGAAATGAACAGAGTGGAAAGAAGTAGCACGATCAGCACTGTGGCAGCACAGCTGATCCACTTTCAATTCTCACATGAGAAATGAAAGTGAAATAATAAAACAAATCAGTAGATTTGTTTTATTATGAAACAAATCTACTGAATTCATGTTTAACTGCAGTTTTTCTTTAGAGTTGGACTTTCCTGATCTTGTTTCCTCCTTCATAAAGTCCACGTTGTCCATTTTGGGTAACCAACATAAAGAAAGATAAAGATTTCTTTGCTCAGTGCTCTGGCATTGTAAAGTGAAGCTGGAGCAGGGCTAACGTTTCAGCTGACTAGCACACACAGAATAAAATGTGTGAGTATGAAAGTGTGACAGGCGGACTAGGCTGGTAGAGAGTGTTGGACTCTGTACTGGTTTAGATCTTTGGATAGAAGGGAAGCACTGGGAGTAGTGGTCACCAGAAGCGGGTTTCTAAGAAGAGAGGAGAGCAGTGGGAGCTGAAGGTTACTGCTGGTGAGGTGGGAATTCTGAACAAGGCCGAGAACATCTGGAGACAGCGTTGTCAATACGTGGAACTACTAGATACTGCAACCACAACACGGGGAGCTGATTTATCGCTGTGGGTAAGCAGATAATGTGCCAGCTGATGAACGTGTTCCTCTGTGAGCTGCAGCCGTGTCTGGCAGGCCCTGAGCAGCCGGGAAAACAGGACGGCTGGGTGACTGTGAGGCCCCAGGTGCACCACCAACCTGTTCATGTGTCTAGCTAGCCTAACGATTTCTGCCCAGTGGCTCTTACTCCAGTCATCTCGAAGTGTCTCGAGAGGACTCCCAGCCACATTCAATCTCCACCAGTTTGCATACGGGAAGAACAGATTCAATTCAATTCAATTCAATTTTATTTATATAGCGCCAAATCACAACAAAAGTCGCCTCAAGGCGCTTCATAGATACAGAGAAAAACCCAACAATCATATGACCCCCTATGAGCAGCACTTTGGCAACAGTGGGAAGGAAAAACTCCCTTTTAACAGGAAGAAACCTCCGGCAGAACCAGGCTCAGGGAGGGGCGGGGCCATCTGCTGCGACCGGTTGGGGTGAGAGAAGGAAGACAGGATAAAGACATGCTGTGGAAGAGAGACAGAGATTAATAACAGATATGATTCAATGCAGAGAGGTCTGTTAACACATAGTGAGTGAGAAAGGTGACTGGAAAGGAAAAACTCAATGCATCATGGGAATCCCCCGGCAGCCTACGTCTATTGCAGCATAACTAAGGGAGGATTCAGGGTCACCTGGTCCAGCCCTAACTATATGCTTTAGCAAAAAGGAAAGTTTGAAGCCTGATCTTGAAAGTAGAGATAGTGTCTGTCTCCTGAATCCAAACTGGAAGCTGGTTCCACAGAAGAGGGGCCTGAAAACTGAAGGCTCTGCCTCCCATTCTACTTTTAAATACTCTAGGAACAACAAGTAGGCCTGCAGAGCGAGAGCCAAGTGCTCTAATAGGGTGATATGGTACTACAAGGTCATTAAGATAAGATGGGGCCTGATTATTTAAGACCTTGTATGTGAGGAGCAGGATTTTGAATTCTGGATTTAACAGGAAGCCAAAACAGGAGAAATCTGCTCTCTCTTTCTAGTCCCTGTCAGGACTCTTGCTGCAGCATTTTGGATCAGCTGAAGGCTTTTCAGGGAGTTTTTAGGACTTCCTGATAATAATGAATTACAGTCGTCCAGCCTGGAAGTAATAAATGCATGAACTAGTTTTTCAGCGTCACTCTGAGACAGGATATTTCTAATTTTAGAGATGTTGCGCAAATGGAAGAACGCAGTCTTACATATTTGTTTAATATGTGCATTGAAGGACATGTCCTGGTCAAAAATGACTCCAAGGTTCCTCACAGTGTTACTGGAGGCCAAGGTAATGCCATCCAGAGTAAGAATCTGGTTAGATACCATATTTCTAAGATTTTCAGGGCCGAGTACAATAACCTCAGTTTGATCTGAATTAAGAAGCAGAAAGTTAGCGGCCATCCAGGTCTTTATGTCTTTAAGACATTCCTGCAGTTTAACTCATTGGTGTGTGTTATCTGGCTTCATGGACAGATAGAGCTGGGTGTCATCTGCATAGCAGTGTAAATGTATGCTATGTCTTCTAATGATGCTGCCTAAGGGAAGCATGTATAATGTAAACAGAATGGGTCCTAGCACTGAACCCTGTGGAACTCCATAATTAACCTCAGTGTGTGAAGAGGACTCTCCATTTACATGCACAAACTGGAGTCTATTAGATAGATATGATACAAACCACTGCAGTGCAGTACCTGTAATACCTACAGCATGTTCTAATCGCTCTAATGGGATATTATGGTCGACAGTATCGAACGCTGCACTGAGGTCTAGCAGGACAAGCACAGGTTCTCTTCTTATTTTCTCAAACTCAACAGTAACAAATCCGAGCTCCTCTTGGTCGGCACTAAATCTACATTATCCAGAACCAACAGTTTCTCTGTTACTATCAATAACTCGCCGGTCTTTGTTTCTTCCTCTGTGAAAAGCTTGGGTGTCATCCTCGACAGTACTCTATCTTTCAATTCACACATTAATAATATTACTCGGTTTGCATATTTTTAATTGCGCAACATTAATCGTCTCCGTCCTTTCCTCACCCCACATGCTGCTGCCATTCTTGTCCACAGCCTTGTTACTTCCTGGATTGATTATTGTAATTCACTTCTTTTTGGTCTTACTCAAACATCCATCCACAAGCTCCAACGCGTCCAGAACTCTGCTGCCCGTATCATCTCCAGGACCCCTTCTGTCCACCACATCACTCCTGTCCTGCAGCAGCTTCATTGGCTTCCAGTCAAATATCATATCAATTTCAAAATACTCTTGTACACATTTAAGGCTGTTCATCATCTCTCTCCTCCATATCTCTCTGACCTGGTTCGGATCACCGCCCCATCTCGGTGTCTCAGATCTACTTCTTCCCTTTCTCTCTATGTCCCCTCCGTCTTGCCACCATGGGGAGCTTTCAGCTGCTCCTCGACTCTGGAATTCCCGACCTCCTGATTTAAGAAATATCTCTTCCTTGTCTCTCTTTAAGTCCCAATTCAAAACTCACTTGTTCAAAACAGCTTATCCCACATAACCTCTCCACTCTGCTATTTTACATTTGTTTTATGTCTTATGCTTTTATGATTGTGTAAACTGTTTGCGTTTATGTTCCTTTTATTATTCTACCTTGTACAGTGTCCTTGAGTGTTCTGGGCGCTTTCAAATAAAATGTATTATTATGTTTGTTTTTCTTATTAGTAAAAACCATCAAGAAGTCCCAGCAGCAGGAGACACACACACACGTATAAACATTCAACTTTCACAATCCATCACAAACATTATCACTCAGTTATCAGTAATGGAACATAAAGCGAACATGTCACACGTACACATACGCAACTTATGAGTGATTTCACACTTCTCTAATTTCTACACATGGTTGACCAATCACAGCCCTGCTCTTGCCAGCTCACATCCTATAAAACGGCTGCATTGACCTGAGTGACTTGAACCAATCATTTTCCTTTCACGTTGGTCCACAGAGGTGTGTTTCACACTCATGTTGCAACATTTGAAAAACCCACTAAGGGGGAGACGGGAGGAACTCGTGATAGTTCTGGCTCTTCTCAGGGAAGTTTTGACCTGCCAGCATCTTTGTGAGTGAAGTGGGTGAAGAGGCCGGCACATTGGTTTCTGCTAATTAGACGTTCTTGTAAAACGTCTAATTAGGCAGACGTGCAGGTCGTGTAACTCAAGGGTAGCTTCTCTGTCTAGCTTCTCTGATCCAGCTCGTGTCACTTACCTAACAATTACTCACAGCAGTTTTTACCAGTTTTGCAATCTTCATTCTATCCCCTTAAATTTAAAAAACGTTGTCATCGTGTCTGCTTACAATAGAGAGCATGTGTCAAAAAAGGAAAAATAAAATAACACTGTCCGTGGTTTAAAAAGTGAGCAGTCTGCCTCACCTGTGAACTCGGTCAGCTAGCGTAGTCAGGTGGCTGCGCTAACTTATTAGCTGAATGAATTCAGTAAATTTGTTGTTTTTAGTCAAGTAGTTAAGATAAGATAAGATAAGATAGAACTTTATTAATCCCTCGGGTGGGTTCCTCTGGGAAATTCGACTTCCAAAAAAAAGCACAGTTTTTAGTTTTTCAAATGTTTAAAATATTTGTGTAAAGTTTCAAAAAGAAATAGAAGCAAAACCAAAAATAATGAGTTAACTGTTGTGCATGACGTCACTGCAACAACCTGTGAGCAACTGATGAAAGACATTTTACTTTCACTGTTTTGTGTTTCTCACCTGAATCAGTTACACTAAAGACTAATATCTTTAATGTTCAAATTTTTCCCTGAAATCAAAACCTTCCAAAGATGACTTGACAAAATGAAATTATGCTTTTAAAGTAGCAGGTACTCAATATGGAAAATACTAGAAATGGTGAGTTGAACTGAAATAGAAGAAAATGTTAGATGAACTTTGTCAGTTAGTAGGACTGATTCTAAATTAAGTTACATTACTTATTTATTTTAAGTACTTGCATTTTGTTTCAGGTCAGGTGACGGTGACTGTCCTGGTGACCGTAAGGGGGCGGGGCTTTATTCATGTTTGAATGCCTTTGAGACTCCGAACGTTTATTTCAGTTTTTCTTTGCTGACTCTGCAGACTGTAATGGAGGCTCCGGCCAGCAGGGGGCAGCAGGTG
Organism: Copadichromis virginalis; assembly: GCF_057382275.1. Taxonomy (NCBI): domain Eukaryota; kingdom Metazoa; phylum Chordata; class Actinopteri; order Cichliformes; family Cichlidae; genus Copadichromis; species Copadichromis virginalis. Next base: position 40,939,457 of record NC_140629.1, read on the forward strand.
GTTTTACCTGAAGTCATTACAGCTGAAGTTCTGTGTCTGTGAATGATGCATGCTGGGAAAACGGACCGCGAGCCGCTGTGACATCGGCACAGGTGAGCGGGGGGTGGGATTCTGGGACGTGCTCAGACTGAGGTGTGTCACATGACCCTGCTGCTCTACAGGGTCCACCTCACTCAGCTGAGAGCAGGAAACGAAGCAGGAGCCGGGGAGTCTGCTCGTCCTCAGTGTTTACATGAAACTAATAATACGATTGTCAATAATCAATGAACCAATGTCTCTGACTCCTCTTAAATCTGACTTCTTTAAAGTTCACCCAAAAACACTAAACCTCCGCCGTCAAATGTCGCTCTGCCTGGAAGTGATGTAATAAAAGGCCGACTGAAGCCCCTCCCACAGCAGTCTGTTCACAGAGGGGAGGGGCCGTGACAGGCAGAGCCTTCAGTTTTCAGGCCTCTCTTCTGTGGAACCAGCTTCCAGTTTGGATTCAGGAGACAGACACTACTTTTAAGATTAGTAAGTACCGTATTTACCGTACTATAAGGCACACGTAAAATCCTTAAATCGACAGTGCGCCTTATAATCTGGTGTGCCTTATGTATGAAATTTGCTTTGTGCTTCCTGACCGTGAACCGATTTTACGTGGTACACGATGCTCAAAAATCTGTCAAAAAAACCTTTTAGTGCCACTTTCTCGGAGCATTACGGTTACCGTTGCAAGGAGCCTCATGGAGTAATACGTACTGTGCTTCAACACAACATTACCGTGTTATGCTTACGAAGCGGATTTTAAACAATCAGTTATGCAGTAGAAAATGGAAATAGAGCAGCTGCGAGGCAATTCGGCATTAATGAGTCGATGGTGCGCAAGTGGAGGAAGCACGAAGATGACCTAAAACAAGTAAAGAAGACCAAAAGGAGTTTCCGAGGGAACACGGCGCGATGGCAGAGGACAAAATTGAACAGTGGGTTATTGAACAGAGAACAGCAGGCAGAAGTGTCTCTACAGTCTCTGTTCGACTCAAGGCTACAGCAGCACGTGACATGGAGATCAACGACTTTCGAGGGCGACCTTCTTGGTGCTTCCGTTTTATGAAAAGGCATAATCTCTCAATCCGCACAAGAACTACTGTCTCACAGCAACTGCCAAAGAAAAGTTGGCCATTTTCAGCACCTACTGCCAGAATGAGATCACTGGAAAGAAGATCCGGCCAGAACACATCACTAGCATGGACGAGGTCCTCCTCACCTTTGACATCCCCGTGAACCGTACTGTTGAGAAAACAGGCACCAGTACGGTATCTATATGCACCACAGGGAACGAGAAGTCATCCTCCACTGTAGTTCTGGGCTGCCAAGCTAATGGCCAGAAACTACCACCCATGGTCATTTTCAAGAGGAAGACTTTGGCAAAAGAAAAGTAGAAAAGTTTCCGGCCGGCGTCATCGTGAAGGCTAACTCAAAGGGCTGGATGGACGAGGAGAAGATGAGCGAGTGAGTTTATGTCAAGAGGCCGGGTGGCTTTTTCCACAAATCTCCGTCTCTTTTGATCTACGACTCCATGCGCGCCCATCTCACCGAGGCTGTCAAAACCCAAGTGAAGCAAACTAATTCGGAGCTTGCCGTCATTCCGGGTGGATTAACCAAAGAACTCCAACCATTGGTTGTTCAAAGTTAAATTACGAGCTGCGTGGGAGACAGAAGGCGAGCACACATTCACCAAGACAGGGAGGCCACGCGGAGCAAGTTACGCCACTACCTGCCAATGGATCGTGGATGCTTGGGCTAAGGTATCAGTTTCAAGTGTCGTCTGAGCTTTCAGGCTGGAATAATCACTGAACAGCTAAGTAACAGCAACGAGACTGATTCAGATAATGATGAGAGCGATCCGGGCATGCTTGATGCCGAAATTGCCCAGCTGTTTACCGTAACTCAGACACGGGAGGTGAAGAACTTGATGGAATTGTGGAAGTTAATGTACAGGAAAAAGTGAGTGTATTCTTCAATATTTAATGTGTTACAGCTTAACAGTGTTAAGAGTTACTGTGAATGAGCTTAATAAAGGTCGAGTTATCTGACTGTTTGTCTTAATGTGCCTTATAATCTGGTGCGCCTTATAGTGCGGAAAATACGGTGAGCAAAATTTATTTATATAGCACAATTCACAGAATAAAAATCACAAAGTGCTTCACAATAAATCCAGAAATATAAATAAAATAATAGAAAACAGTGAAAAGATTAAAAGCTTGTTTGTATAAAAATGTCTTCAACTGCTTTTTAAAGGAGACAGTGGAGTGTGCACAGCGTAAAGACGACAGCCTCGGTGCCCGAGGAGACCGATCCCCACACAGGGTTTGAACCCAGTGCGTGGGACCAACAGTGACCTCTGACCTGAAGACCCGAGTGCTCGGGATGAAGCATGAGGCTTCAGCAGCTCAGAGATACGCTGGGCAGCTTCAGCATGCAGAGCTCAAAAAGTTACGACAAAAGTTTTAAAATGAACTCTAAAATTTCCTGGCAACCAATGAAGAGAAGTCAAAACTGGAGTAATGTGTGACCTCTTGTTTGTGCCAGTTAAAAGTCTGTGCAGTCTGAAGGCGTTCCACAGCTGATTTGTTGAGACAAGTAAAAAGACCGTTATAATAACCCAAGATTAGGCTTCAAACTTTCCTTTTTGCTAAAGCATATAGTTAGGGCTGGACCAGGTGACCCTGAATCCTCCCTTAGTTATGCTGCAATAGATGTAGGCTGCCGGGGGATTCCCATGATGCATTGGGTGTTTCTTCTTCACTCACTATGTGCTAACAGACCTCTCTGCACTGAATCATACTTGTTATTAATCTGTCTCTCTTCCACAGCATGTCTTTATCCTGTCTTCCTCCCTGAGCCTGACAAACAGCTCGTTTATTCAAACAGTAACCATGTTCGTAGCATCAGTGACGAGAGCGCAGCGTCCACGTGAGCATGCTTTCATCACACCGTTGTTTCCATCTCGTGACTTTGTTCATCATGCAGATTGATGTAGACTTATCTCATCAGTCTTTTTTCTGAAAGTTTGACCTCGATGACCTTCAGTCCAGAGTCTTGGAGATGTTGTGGCGGTCAGTGTTCAGTGCCGCCGCCCGGCCGACCTCACCTGCAGCTCTCTGAGCCAAGAGGTGAGAGCCACTGCTGCAGACTCCACCCCCTGCTCGACCACGTGTCAATCAGATGAACCTGAGGTGTCGCAACGATTGCGGTGTGAAGAAATGTGAACTTTGACCTCTTGGGCCAGCTTCCAGGTGAATGAGGGTTTCTCGATCCTGCCCACGTCGGTATTTTGTCGTCTTGTGGAGGCGCTGATGATGAGCAGAATCTGATGCAGCTGTTTAATACGCCAACTGTTCATTTCTGTCAAAATTACATGTAAACAAAAAGTCTCCACAGTCCATGAAGTTAGCGCTGGACCACATCTTATAGATGAATGTTTCATTAATCGGTGGCTCTAATCGGCGTTCGTTCAGCTCACCATTGATCAGTTGGTCATTCAGAGAATGGTCGGCAGGTCGGCGCTATAATAAGATTGTGTTATTTAAAGTGAACAGACGCACTGCTGCTGCTGGTTATATACACGGGCAAAATAAAAAAAGAATAAATAAAGAACATATTTATCAGTCATGTGTAATATTCATACAGGTGTGTCTGTATGATGCTTCCTGTTTCCTGTACAGGTGTGTTTGATGTGGGACGATGAACGGCGTCTCCGTGGCTGTGAGTTGGAAACAGATCATGTGACCAGCTGTGACACCCCCACAGTGTTACTGTGTGAGCTGGTGATTTTCCATATTCATGTATGTTTAGAGAAATCATCTTGTACCCTCAGAGCTCTGTGGTCTGACACTCAGGTGGGCTGGTTGGTGTCCTGGCCTCAGTGGGACATTAAACTCTCACTTTGAGGGATGAAGGTCGGGACGTTTTAGCATCGCTGCTCAGGTGTTGGAGGGTAAATTGGCTGCTGAGGATGTGGAGCTCAGGTGAGCTCAGACTGACGATGATGATGGAGGATGTGTGATCTGTAGCAGCTGGACGTCTGTAGAAAGCACGACTGAATCTTCTCTAAAAGCAGCTGAAACTGTCACGCATTACAAACGCGTCAGCATGCAGCTGCAGGCTGATGTTCTTCAGACACCATGAACCATCATCACAAGTTCATGGATCGCCTTCATGCTCCACCTCAGTCCAGCAACAGGATCTCACCTCCTTCATCATCATCCATGATGGTGGTGGCATAGCTCAGGAGGTGGAGCACGTCATCTGCTAATCATAGATGATGGTTTGATCCCTGGCTGCTCCAGTCAGCGTGCCAAGATACTGAAGGTTGTTCTCGATGCGTTCATCGAAGTGTGGCCGGACGCAGCGCAATAACGGTTTACCGCTACGCCGAGCAAAGCACCAAGCACGGCAGCGGAGTACTCGCGCATGCCGCAGACTTGAACTTTGACCCCTGCATGCTGTAACGTACCTTCACGTGGCCAATAGAAACAAAGCCTTCAGTTCAACCACACGGTGTGTGTCTGAGGTCGATGAACTGATACAGGTTTACGTGCATCTGTGGGGACCTCCAGAGCCTCCTTATAAATAAAACTGAATTAAAAAGTAGAGGACACAGAGTAGACCCACAGTCACCCTCAGAGTCCAGACCCACAGACCCACAGTCACCCTCAGAGTCCAGACCCACAGACCCACAGTCACCCTCAGAGTCCAGACCCACAGACCCACAGTTACTCTCGGACACCTGAAGGACCGAGCGTGATGTGTTTAAATACAGATCAGAAAACGGTGCTAGAAAAACATCTAAAACAATCGGACCCTCGTCCCTTAAAAGGAGCTGAAATTTTGCATCATTCCTACTAAGCAGGGAATCTTTCCACTGGAATTCCCGAGATGGTCAGGTGGGATCAGCTTTAATGATTAACTAATTTTTGTGGCCTTGAAGACACGGTGCTGAGGTGAGGTTTCCACCATCAGGTAAGGGCAGGTGAGTTGACTGGCAGGTCAGCAGTGATGTTTCATGGATGTTTGGATGCAGTTTTTCTTCCTTCAGCAAAATCTGGAAGTCTCTGATCCATCTGTGGGTGCCGGACCTGAATCTGAATATGTTTCTGTTAACAGGAGCGAGGGAGGGAAACCTCTGCCTGCAAATATCAAAGGTCCGGTAGTAAAATGTCTGCAGGTTTTACCCTGCATGTGTCTGTGCCAGTAATGTCACGCTCTCGGGCCTCGGCCCCCGGTTTGGCACCGGTTCAGTTCTCTGTGTTACAGCATGTTAGCATCAGAACAGGTGCAGCCGATTAGCTGCGTGACCCTCTGCGCCTTCACCAAAGCTCATCTCTGATTGGCTCGAGGAGTGTTCTTTGGGCGGATCTTGAGAGAGAGCTCCCACAGCGCCTCCTCAGCCAGGTGATCGCTGAAGTCGTTAAAGAAGGAAATGATGTCATCATCGGGCAGCAGAGAGTAGCTCCTGCAGAGAGAAACAGCTTCAGCATACAACAATACAACCACGAGGTACTCCTAATGATTGAGGAACTGCTCTGTAGGTAACTGACACTTGCTGGTAGCTCCTCAGGGTGTCCAGGATGTTAAACTGCTGCCAGCGTTTGGAGAAGTTAACCTTTGAACCCTGTGATGTCATCAAAGTGTCGGGATTCCCAAGGTGGACAAAAGTCAAGTCCTGCAGAATCAAACCCCTGAGAGAGAGAGAGAGACGGCAGACAAAGCATCAGCCTTCAGACCCTGAATCCTCCCTTAGTTATGCTGCAATAGACGTAGGCTGCCGGGGGATTCCCATGATGCACTGAGTTTTTCCTTTCCAGTCACCTTTCTCACTCACTATGTGTTAACAGACCTCTCTGCATTGAATCATATCTGTTATTAACCTCTGTGTCTCTTCCACAGCATGTCTTTATCCTGTCTTCCTTCTCTCACCCCAACCAATCACAGCAGATGGCCCCGCCCCTCCCTGAGCCTGGTTCTGCTGGAGGTTTCTTCCTGTTAAAAGGGAGTTTTTCCTTCCCACTGTTGCCAAAGTGCTTGCTCATAGGGGGTCATATGATTGTTGGGTTTTTCTCTGTATCTATGAAGCGCCTTGAGGCGACTTATGTTGTGATTTGGCGCTATATAAATAAAATTGAATTGAATTGAATTGAATAGACCTGAAACATGAAGCTGCAGTTCCTCTGACGTCCAGCAGAGGCAGCAGTGAGGCAGTCCCCATAGACTCCAATGTTAAAACTTTACAGCAGAAACAAACATGTTTACAGCCAGATACACAAACTGTTTGGTCTGTGGATAGCTTCCTCCTTCATAACGCCTGCTTACATTGTATTGTTAGGGGCGTGGCCTCTTTGACTGACAGGTGAATGGTGACACAGGTGGCTGTAGCTGCCAGCCAGGCTAAACCTCAGCCAATTGGAGATCCTGAACTGGACCTCTGGACTGTGTTTGTGCTGTTGGAGCCTTTTATCTGAGCAATAATGTGGCTGCTGTGAGGCTGATCACATAGACACGTTCTACATTAGGGTTACTGCCCAACAGGTAGGGTATTTACGTACAGGTAGGGTATACAGGGAGGCTCTACTTCAGCCAGAGCTGCTCGGTAGGCTCTGAAAGAGGATGAACTGTCGATCAAGGTGCTGAACTCCTCCAGAGCCTGAAGCCAAACAGACATAAAACACTGTTAATGCACTGAGGCGAACCGATGAAATAATCCCAATGAACTCGGTCTGACCTCTGAGGTGCTTTTCTGCCAGTCCAGGCGTCGCAGAGGGGCGGAGTCCAGCGCTGACAGGATTGACAGGTACGAGTTAAAGTTATTGAGCTTCCTCAGGTGCTGCAGGAAAAAAGAACATGTGCGGTTTGACAAGATGACATGACAACAGACCACAGTCTGGAACCACAAATGGACACACAGATGTTGTAATGATGCAGTGAGTTTGTAAAAATAAATCTTTTTATTCCAGTTTGTCAGTCTAATAAGTTCTGGTGTAGCTGCTGTCCTCCCCGACTGGAGGGCCAGCTTTGAATACAAATGAAGAGACAAAAGGACTTTTTCTACTGCGGACTCTAACGACCTTCATGATCTTCAGGAACTTCAGCAGCAGCCTCTCTCTGTCGTGAGGTTTGTCCTGAAGGATGATGACGGAACGAACCCTGAAATCACAAAAAGAAGGTTCATTAGATTCAGAAGCTTCTCCTTCTCTGCCTGTCCCGTCCCTGCTCCTGTCTGTTTGCACTGACATAACTTGAAAGTAAAACAAATGAATAATAAAGGTCAAACAAACTATGACAACCAGTATGGCACAAACCGTAATGAACCACCTGGGAAAGTAAATGTGTCGGGCATTTCTCTTGCCTTCAGACAGTAATTGTGATTGCTACAGTGCCGGTTTCAGAAAGCCGATTGTGATTATGGCATAAAAGAATAACATCAAGAATAACATCATAAAGGCATTTTCTGAGGGGTCTGTGGGCTTTTGATGCTCTTTCTCCAGCACGATTCTGATGGAAACAATAACCTGATGGAGTCACAGATTGTGTTTCTTTGACGAAGGAAGTTGTGTATCTGCCGGTTGTGTTGATGTTTTACCAGAAGGAGACGCTGTTGAAGTGTTGAGTGAACTCTGTCAGGTTGGGACTCTTCTCCTCATTCTGCTCCTTTGACCACAGCAACACCTCTGGAAGCTGGACAGGTGAGAAGAACCAACTGTCATCCCAGTGCACCAAAAGTGCCGGCTCCGGCAGGCTGATGAAACAGACTAAATCATGTAAACACAGAAAAGGTTTTTCTGTGGCAGCAGATCGTGATGCAGCCACACTGCAAACCAAGAGGTACCGCTGCACGTGCTGGTGGAAAACTCAACGAGGAGACGGCTCTTTGTGTCCCAAAGCATCATTTACCTGTTTACCATAAACCAGGTATGAATACTTTGTGTTCTCAAGCAGGTTCATGAGAACAGCTGGAGAACCAGGCGTGAGAGAGGCGGGTCTGTACCTCAATCTTTGTGAAGAGTTCAGCATCCAGCAGAGTCAGCTGTTCAGCTAAATCCTGACTCCTGAAGTCCAGCAGAGTTCCCGGCCTGAGGCAGAGGGGACAGAAACATTCAAACTTGACCAATGACAGCTCAGCATGCTTTCAACCTGTCAGGTGTGAAGGCTTACCTGGCAGCCACACCCTTGGCAGCAAGTGGACGGAGTGACTGAGGTGAGCCAATTAGCTTCCACCTCTTCTCCATCTTTGACAGGATGTTGGAGCGCAGCTGGTGGGCCGGTCCCAGCTCTCCACCAATCAGAAGGCTGAACACCAAGTCCATCAGTAGCAGAAGCACATCAGAGTCGAGCTCTATCGCGCTGCACACACAGTATTCACACTGATGACACACGGCCAGAAGTATGTGGACAGCTGATCTTACTCGATAGATTTGAAAGCATCAAGTGTGGCATTAAAAAGTGTCCCGTGGCCCACATGGTTTCTTATCAGCCAATCAACTTGGCTTTAGACATAGTGTCTGTCTCCTGAATCCAAACTGGAAGCTGGTTCCACAGAAGAGGGGCCTGAAAACTGAAGGCTCTGCCTCCCATTCTACTTTTAAATACTCTAGGAACAACAAGTAGGCCTGCAGAGCGAGAGCCAAGTGCTCTAATAGGGTGATATGGTACTACAAGGTCATTAAGATAAGATGGGGCCTGATTATTTAAGACCTTGTATGTGAGGAGCAGGATTTTGAGTTCTGGATTTAACAGGAAGCCAAAACAGGAGAAATCTGCTCTCTCTTTCTAGTTCCTGTCAGGACTCTTGCTGCAGCATTTTGGATCAGCTGAAGGCACAGAGGCCTTTATGTGAGGTTAAAATCACGTTTAAAAACTGCTCATAAGTCTATCAGAAACAGGAGATCTTACCTTTGTTTCTAATGCTTTTATTCATAAATCCTAACTCACACTTCCAGGTAATAAGCAGGAGTCCATGTGAGCACCTACATAAGTCTGGCTTTCCTGCCGACGTGTGAATATGAGAGATGGTCTCCTTTAATCACAGCCAAGGTTCAGAGGCCTCTGCACTCTGTCTTAATGAAGAACACCACTGCATACAGTGTGTGAAGATCTGTGTGTATTTCTCACCATAGTTCGTCCACCACGCCCACCAGCAGGTGGAACGTGTTTTTGGCAGCTGTCAGGTCTGCATGTTCCCGTCTGCCACACAGGTGTCTGTACGTGTTGGCAGTTAAAGAGTAAACAGAGTTTGGACGAACAGACAGATAATCACGGGGACTGTGGGAAAACACGTGAACAACGATGAACAACTAGCACAGAGCTGGTTCTGTCCAGCCTCCACTCACAGCAGTGTGAGAGAAACAATACTTCAGAGCAGCAGCCGTTTGTTTTAATAGCACCGTGTGCTTCTTCTTAATGCTGTCCTGTTGCTGAAGCTACAAGCAAAGCCGGTGGGCCCAGCCTCAAAGTGTGTTTGAGGATATCTGTGCTGGAGTTTGCTGATGACATCGTTTGGACTGATGAAGCTCCTGTAGGTGCAGAGGAAAGCGTCACGGTACAGGTCCTGGTCTGCAAACACACATTCACACAGATCTGATCAGCTAACATAGAAACACTCTGAGTGAAGCTGAAAAATAGTTCATGCGTTAGTTCTTTACTTCTAAGCTGGACTGTTGTAAACCCCAAAGCTCCTGAATAAAGTTTCTGCAGCTGCGCTTCCTTCTGAGCTGCGTCAGCTCGTCACAGCATTAAAGAAGAGGAGATCACCTGCTGCCTCTGATGTCATTTTTGGACTGTTTCCTGTTAGTTGCGGGCTGTAAATGATGTGCTCGTGCTCATGTGTTTGTTGGATCTGATGCTCTGTGGAGCGTCTGCACAGGTATGACACAGGTGGTGTCTCACATATGATTCTCCAGCCAGGTGTCTACCAACACTCACCTCTGCTGCTGGTCCCCGTAGCATAGACCAATAGGACATCAGGTGAGGCCGCCTTTACATCAGGCCCCTCCTCCTCCTGAGACACAGGTCAAAGGTCAGCAAACAGGTTAAGTGAAAGATTTAAAGTGTGTGTGTGTGGGGGTGGCAAAGGTCAAAGCAGCACCTCAGACTTCATGGTGATTCTGCAGCGAATCTTCTTCTTGTCAGTCAGTAACACCTCCTCCTGCTCCTCCGTGCTGCTTCTCCTGTCACGCTCCGCCCCCTGCTGCACGCTCTGGGAACTGCAGGACAGACAGAACGCCCTGAGGGAGTGTGCCGGTGTGTGTGTGTGTGTGTGCGTGCGTGCGCGTGTGTGTGTTTGTGTGTGTGTGCATGCGTGTGTGTGTGTGCATGCGTGTGTGTGTGTGTGTGCGCGTGTGTGTGTGTGCATGCGTGTGTGTGTGCGTGCGTGCGCGTGTGTGTGTGCGTGCGTGTGTTTGTGTGTGCGTGCATGCGTGTGTGTGTGTGTGCGTGCGTGTGTTTGTGTGTGTGCGTGCGTGTGTTTGTGTGTGTGTGCGTGTGTTTGTGTGTGTGTGCGTGCGTGTGTTTGTGTGTGTGTGCGTGCGTGTGTTTGTGTGTGTGTGCATGCGCGTGTGTGTGTGTGTGCGTGCGTGTGTTTGTGTGCATGCGCGTGTGTGTGTGTGTGCGTGCGTGCGTGTGTTTGTGTGTGTGTGCGTGCGTGCGTGTGTTTGTGTGTGTGTGTGTGTGTGTGTGTGTGTGCGTGCGTGTGTTTGTGTGTGTGCGTGCGTGTGTTTGTGTGTGTGCGTGCGTGCATGTGTGTGGCCTCTCACCTGTCTCCGCCCTCTTCAGCCGGCCTGTCAGCTGAGTCCTGTCAATGTTAGAAACAAGAAAAGTTTGGTGACGATAGAAAGTCAAAACCATCCAAACATTTTCAGACCTCGCTGACCTGCTGCTTCTTCTTCGGTGGTAGAATCGGAGCAGGAACCAGCTCAGGTGAGGGAGTGAAGTCTGCGTCCAGCTGTGTGTCCAGATGTGCGTGAGAGAGCTGGTAGGAGGTGTCGAGCTCTCGATGTCGGCTGTTGTATCTCTGACTGAAACCTGGAGGCCTCTGATAGAACATGAGGGGGGACTGATCGCTGTAGGACGAACAGAACTGAAGGTACTCGTGGACTGCAGACAGACAGGTAAGAGACAGGTGAGACACACAGAAGAGAGACAGACGAATGAGAGACAGGTGAGACAGGCAGTTGAATGGATTTTCCAGTCATACTGTTCTCTCCCTGTTCACTCACTGTGTCGTTTCTTCTCAGGGAGGGGAGGGGGTGTCTTGCTGGGGGACAAAGGGGAGGAGACAGGTTCATCTGGGCCTGTGCTGTCATCACACTGGTCCTCAGGGGCAGAACCGAACCCAAAGCACGGCTGAGTCTGGGAGCTTGTGTTACCTGAAGTTCACAGACAGACAGCAAGTCAGGCTGACGGACAGAGAGGGGGACAGACAAGTCACTCAGGTGTGTCCTCACCTGTGGTGCTGCATCGCCTCTTCTCCGGCAGGGCAGGAGGGAGACAGGAGGAACCAGGGAGAGGGGGGAACGTCTCTGAGGAGGACTGATCTGTGTCGAGGAAGGCATAGTCTGGATCGTCCTCTGAAGACAAGAAACAGAAAGTCAGAACATCCACAACCACCTCTCCATTCTGATTGGCCGAGCTGTGTGGCGGCTGCGATTGTCTCCAAACAATCGCAGCCGCTCTCAGACAGACTGGTGAGAGCAGATGACTGATTTATAAACAGATTGAACAGGCTGAAATCGATCGGAGTCAGGCTGCTCTGATGAGCTGCAGCAGGGACTCCGCTCCGCTGGTTGGGGTTATGTCCCTATAAAAGCGAGGTTGCTGTGTGCCTGGGTCATTTTGCAGTTGAATGGCTGTCCCGCATCAGCTACGTCACTATTTGTAGACGGAATTTCAGTTTCAGATCTCTGAGGTCTGAGTGTAAGACGTTAATGTGAGTTTCTGAGTCTGCACACGGCAACAGATTGCCATTTTGCACACTCATCACCCATAATCACAGCATCATGACAGATGCATGCATACTTGGAGACTTGACTCCTTTCAGTTGCAGACTGGCAGCAGATTGACTGAACTGCACTTTTATTGCTGTCTTCATGCACCAAAGTCACTCTGAGCTGACTGACTGAGCCACTCAAAAGCAACGAGACTGCAACTTCACTGCAACTTCACTGCAACTTCACTGCGCGCGCTCACTGTAATTTTGGTCATCTCGTTGTCTCTATGCAGTGTGACTGTAGCGTAACCCTCTGTACTCATTTTGTGCACACGGAGACGAATCAGCACATACACAAACAGTGTCACCCCAAACCCCACACTTCCCACACAGCTCACCAATCTGAGCCACGGTCCGAGTCACCCACATCACTCAGGACACTGAGAGTCTTTCTATTGTTTCAGATATATTCCTGCTGTTTTTAGGTGTATATTTTATTTCGGCACAGTCGGCGTGGAGCGTTGTACATGTACAATGACAGTAAAGGGCTTTTCTATTTTATTCTATGAGATGAAAAGATATGTTCATGGACAATCAAAAGAACTGAAATGTTAAAAGTGGTGACTGTTTGATGAAAGTGCCCTGACTGCCTTGGGTCTAAAACAACTTCAAGCTCATTGATGTTTGTTTTTTTAAATGTTTAGTCTGTGTGTGTTTCATCAGCTGCAGGCGTGGGCAGCGTGCAGCTCGCTGATTTATTTTACATCTATTCTGTAAAGGCAAGGACAGAGCAGTTAATAGGATACTGGGGACATGTAGATAACACGCAAGACGCATCACAGTGATGTGATGTCATTCCATTCTTTCTCTTCAGGCGCAACAAGAGAAGAAGAAGAAATACGTGAGAGACTTCCTCTGCAGGTGACTGGCTGTGTCCCAATCCAGCGACCGCACGCTCCGGAGTACGCATTTTGAGACCTATGATGTCACAGCAACGCGACGACGGCTGTCCCACTCTGAAGTGTTCTCCAAATGCACCGTCAATTTCCCCAAATTTGAAGTGTGGTCCGGTGTAGACTTCGTGGTCCCATATATCCCACAATTCATAGCGCGGCGGTGGATGTGGATAATTTTGCAGAAGTGCAGCGGCCGAACAGTAAACTTTCAAAAGTAAGTACTGAATATGACGTCACTTATTTATGTGCGAATGTTTAATAACGAAGAACATTAAAACATTACTGTTGGCCACATGTCGGCAAAGTTATGTGACGTTAGTGACGTTTGTACTAACTTGGTTTTAAAGCCTTTAAATATGCGCCGTTCAATAGTCGACCTTAATCTGACAGAGATTGTGATGATTTTGTGGATAATTAAAGTCAGTCATATATCCACAAACACAACAAGCTGAAAGTCAGTGATGCTGCTCGGTTTGCAGTCCTGAATATCGCGGCACAAGCAGGATCCACTGCACTGTTAATGTGAGCTATGTTATATTGCTGCCTCTGTTCGGTGGTGTTACACCCCGGCCTAGGCAACCGGGGTGCAACGTAGAAAAACAAAGATAAGGAAAATAAAACTACGAAGCAAAACACTAAGGCTCTCCACCAAAATCCCAAAAAGTGTCTCAAAACGAATTTATTTACATCAAAACACAAAACGTCAAACTATTTACAACGGGGGGGAAGATCGCGACTATGACATACTGAAACACAAGGCTTAAATACATAGAAGGAGCAATCAGGGAATGGACCACAGGAGGGAAACACAGCTGGGGCAAATTAGAACTGACGAGACAGGGAAAATGTAAACTGAAAACACTAAGATAACACCAGACCTTCAAAATAAAACAGGAAACACATGACAGTCACGCAAAAACAAAACACTGACAACACCGAAACGTAACATTTCCCCCCACCCAAAAATCAAACATGTAACCCCAAGTGAAATGTTTGATCAAAAGCGGATGAAGGCTGGTGGAGGCTGGAGCGGTCCCACGGACCCTCCAGCAGACGACGAAGGCTGGAGCGGAGCCTCGGATCCTCCAGCGAAGGCGGATGAAGGCTGGAGCGGTCCCTCGGACGCTCCAGCGAAGGCGGATGACGACCGGAGCGGTCCCATGGACCCTCCAGCGACAACAAAGGCTGGGGCGGTCCCACGGACCCTCCAGCAGACGACGAAGGCTGGAGCGGTCCCTCGGACAGCTGAAGCGAAGGCAGACGAAGATGACGAAGGCTGGAGCGGTCCCACTGACCCTCCAGCAGACGACGAAGGCTGGAGCGGTCCCTCGGACCCTCCAGCGAAGGCGGATGAAGGCTGGAGCGGTCCCCGGGCCCTCCAACGAAGGCGGATGAAGGCCGGAGCGGTCCCCGGACCCTCCAGCGAAGACAGAAGGCCGAAGCCGTCCCTCCTTCGGACCCTCCAGCGATTGGACGAGCCCCCATATGTTACACCCCGGCCTAGGCAACCGGGGTGCAACGCAGGAAAATAAAAATAAAGGAAAAATAAAACTACGAAGCAAAACACTAAGGCTCTCCACCAAAATCCCAAAAAGTGTCTCAAAACGAATTTATTTACATCAAAACACAAAACGTCAAACTATTTACAACGGGGGGGAAGATCGCGACTATGACATACTGAAACACAAGGCTTAAATACATAGAAGGAGCAATCAGGGAATGGACCACAGGAGGGAAACACAGCTGGGGCAAATTAGAACTGACGAGACAGGGAAAATGTAAACTGAAAACACTAAGATAACACCAGACCTTCAAAATAAAACAGGAAACACATGACAGTCACGCAAAAACAAAACACTGACAACACCGAAACGTAACTGGAGGGTCTGGGGGACTGCTCCAGCCTCCATCCGCCTTCGCTGGAGGGTCCGGGGGACCGCTCCAGCCTTCGTCGTCTGCTGGAGGGTCAGTGGGACCGCTCCAGCCTTCATCATCTTCGTCTGCCTTCGCTTCGTGTCCGTGTTTGCAGCTGGTGGGCTGCTCGTCTGTCTTCGCTGGGGACCCGTGGGACCGCTCCAGCCTTCATCCGCCTTCGCTGGAGGGTCCGAGGGACCGCTCCAGCCTTCGTCGTCTGCTGGAGGGTCAGTGGGACCGCTCCAGCCTTCATCATCTTCGTCTGCCTTCGCTTCAGCTGTCCGTCTCCGCTGGAGGGTCCGAGGGACCGCTCCAGCCTTCATCCGCCTTCGCTGGAGGGTCCGAGGGACCGCTCCAGCCTTCGTCGTCTGCTGG
>NC_140629.1:40962163-41054663 GCF_057382275.1 Copadichromis virginalis
TGAACCACACTGAACCACACTGAACCAGACTGAACCAGACCGAACCAGAATGAACCACACTGATCCACACTGATCCACACTGATCCAGACTGAACCAGACTGAACCATACTGATGCAGACTAAACCAGACTGACCCAGACCGAACCAGAATGATCCAGACTGAACCAGACTGAACCACACTGAACCAGACCGAACCAGAATGAACCACACTGATCCACACTGATCCACACTGATCCAGACTGAACGAGACCAAACCATACTGATGCAGACTAAACCATACTGATGCAGACTAAACCAGACTGACCCAGACCGAACCAGACTGACCCAGACCGAACCAGACCGAACCAGACTAAACCAGACTGAACCAGACTGGACTCAAGTATTTTAAGACTCACCTCTGTCCCAGCTGGGGGGTCACCTGAGTTAGCGACTCTGGGATGGGCATAGGAGGTTTGGGAGGAGCTGAAAGTATTTGCTCCTCCTCTCTCTTCGTTGGCTCCACCCCCATATTCTTGTCCTTCTCATCAGCAGGATTCCTGCAGGTCGATATTGCCTGCTCATCAAACCCTGATGACTCTGGCTGGACAGGTGACAGGGGGGCGGAGCCTTCTTGTCTCTCTGCAACCAATCGAACCAGTTCCTGAAGAATCCATGAGAACAGAAGTGAGTCAAAGCTGTTTCAGACAGATAAAAATATAAGGTCCATTCACTGGCTCGTCTCCACTGAGACACTGAGAGCAGAGTGCAGTGTGATAACCATAATAACATGACATAGAACAAACAGAAAAGTGAAGAGAAGCCAGACATGTCTGCGGCTGATCTCTCCAACACTGAGGGAGTCCCAGCAAAGCTGGAGAGATGGATGACCACAGGAATCACGTAACCTTCATTATGGCGTTAACAGATAAGTATGACAGGGGTTTCTGGAAGCAGCTGGATGGACTTCCCCCACTCTGTGCAGGAGTCCCTCAGGGCTGCGTGCAAAGCCCACCTCTCTGTACACCCACAACTGCACACCAACCACAACACCAGCTTAGTCATCATGCAAGCTATTCTATTGTATTTGTGATGATGCAGTGGCAGGAAGTCCTGGCATCATGTATAATGACTGCTGTGATGGTTTCACTACATATACTCTCAGGGTTACGTGGTGGAGATGTGATTAAACATCTGCTGCAAATGAATTCACAACCTTAGACGTGCTAATGTGATGCTGACATATGCAGATATGAGATTATCTTTAGGCTGGAATATGAACAACTGTATAAACGTGATTCACAGTTGGGTCCATACATTTTTGGACAATGACACAATTTTTGTAGTTCTGCCTCGTCAGTGGATTTTAAACCAAACAATCAGGACGTGTCTGCAGACGTTCAGCTTTGATTCGGAGAGTTTAACTAAAGCTTTGCTTTAACTGTTTATGAGTTACAAACATTTTACACACAGTCCTAATTTTCAGAGGTTGAAAACTAGCAGGACAAACCAACATACGTTTAAATATAAAGACTCTTTTTAATACACGGGTGGAAGTCTGCCTGAAGCCTTCAAGAACAGATTTTACAGACCTGTGCAGCTAAAAATGGTCCTGTTCCTTCGTGCACCCAGAGGTTTGCACCTGTGACGGCAGCTTTGACTGTGGACCTGAACACTGCTACAGCTTCTTCCTCGAGGTGTTCCTGACTTGATGCTTTTTGTAACTATAATTCTGTCTTCATGCACTTTAGTGTCTTCTGTGGACTCTGTTGCTTACAGCATTCGTTCATTCTAACAATGAATCAGACTGCTGATTGGGTCACTTCTAAAGTTTCTGCTCTCTGATGGGTTATTTTGGTTTTTCAGCATAATGACGTCCTCCCTCATCTCTGCTGACATCTTTCAGTCATTCGGTCTGTGTTTCTGGAGGAGCTCAGAGTAGAGCTGCTGCTCCTCCGCATCGAAAGTAGCCAGCTCAGATGATTCGGGCGTCTGATAAGGATGTGTCCTGATGAGGGGTTAATCCTCACCTAATCATGAAACTGTTGTCCAATTGCTTTTGAGCTTCTGAAAATGTGGACTGTGTTTAAAATGTCTGTAATGATTGAACTATTACTCTTGTTAAACCGCTTAAATTAAAGGTGACGTTATGATCTAAGTTCCTCTAAGGCGTTGTACCAAGGCAAAATCAAAGCCGAGTCGTTGTCCAGAAGCTTTTGAACCTGACTGTAGTAGAAATGTTGGAGAAAGGAGCCGACTGTGCTGAAGAAAGACGGATCCAGAGGGGAAGTCAGCTTTAACAATGATCAGGTCTATTTAGTGCTGCCCAGGAGCAAAATAATGAGAGCACAAAAGCATTTGGAAGATGGACAGAAACATTTAGCATTGATAAGTTGCAGCACGTTAAAGTCTTCATTATTTTTAATGTGAGCATTGATGAGACAGCAGCTCTCTGCAGCCCAACAGCGCTCCGAGTGGAGATACTGAACTCTGAAGCCGTCGGCTGAAATCGGATAATTGATCAGAAATATGAATTCATTATTAAAAGGACAATTAACATTTAAATGGAAAAAGGGGTTTTTTTAGTGGACAAAGAGTTTTTATAGTTTTTGTTTCCATTCGTGGGGGTTCCAGTGCAGTTTGAGTTCAGATGGTTCCCACAGCGAGTTCACTGGTTTCACTTCAGGTTTTAATGCTGAAAAATGTTTAGTTTCAGTTTTTATGAGTTTCGCTGTTCGTCGTGCACATTTCAAGAAGTTCAAACTCTGAAGCCTCACAAACATCCGACTGACGCTCATGTGACTCTGTCGTCCTCGTCTCGTTATCGACCGTCTCGCTCTTTGTTTTCCACGTGAAAACTCTCACGTGTGCTTTAGCTTTACATTCACTAAACAGAATCATCTTTATTTATGATTTTTATAGCCAAAAGTTTTAATATGGAGGGAAAAGAACACGATTAGCACATTTAATCTTGAGCATGTTTGTGCAAATCACGACTCACTTTGACTATGAATAAATCAACAAAACAAACTGCAGCTGTGAAAAGAAAGAATTAAGGAAAAAAGGAGAGTTTCAGACGAGAGCAGCGGCAGCTCGAACAGGAAGGCCGAAACGACGACGGGAGGAGGAGCAACACACCACGCGGACCTGGGTTCAGCCAATCAGAGGTTTCATCAAAGTACTAAAAATAGCCTTCATATTTAAAATGGTGTTCGTTTGTCCCCTTACTTCTGAGCATCTGAAACTGTGACACAGCATCAAATATCCACTCAGCACAGTTTACCTCATGAAACAGTTTGTGAGCCACAAACCTCTAACGTGTTCGACACAGAGAATTAAAGCATCATTTAAAATAAAACTCAGTGGACACGTAATAAAGAGCTGCCATTCATGTTTGTGTCGTTTTGGGCAAAAGAGCTTCAGGCTGACATGCCTGTGTGGGATTGTCATCAGAGGTCAAAGGTCAGTCTGGCTTAAAAAGAATAAAAGTATTTCAGAGGTCTGAGGTTCGTCGTCGTCGGGCTCCTGAATGGCACTCAGGAATATTTAACGACAAATGGACGAGTCTAAGCAGAAGCTGTTTTTAGAAGGACGTTTCCCTCACAGACGATTTCTGTTCCCGTTTGTCACAAGATCTGTTCGAATACTGAGAATGTATTTCTGCGGACTCAGCGAGCCCATCGAGACACGTGACGACGTTTCAGGAGCTTCAAACACACTTCAGACAGCTGGTGACCATTACGCTCTGTGAGACCACAGACGATCAGAGGCAGGTCACCGAGCTCCTCACCGCTGCTCGGCCTGAACCCACAGACTCAGGTCCACGCCATCAAAGCACGACTCTCAGAACCCGCTGCCTTCACTTTCTCAGCTGACTGAGCAGTTTTGGCTCGTGATTCGAGAATTCGAGAAGCTGGAAAACCCGAAATTAGATGTTGAGTGAATGTGAAAATAAAAATCTGGTACAAAAAACACCAGAAGTCCAACAAATGTCCCGTGAGAGTTTCTTTGTTTGTCCATTTTCTTTCTTGTTGTATGTGTTTGTTTTGTGTTCTCTGTTGTTGTTTGACTGACTGATGTGGTTTATTGTTTGTTTTTGTTTTGTTTGTCTTTATTTTTGCTCTGTTTGTTTGTTTGTATTGTTCTACAGCCTCACAGCAGTGAAGCGCCTGGGGGCGAGCTGCTGCCGTTTGATGCTGTATAAATAAAGCTAAACTGAATCTAGTCTGTGATTGGTTCTCACCTTGACGTTGTCCAGCAAGGTCCTGATCACTTTGGTAACGCTCTCTGTCGACTCCTTGTTGTCGTGTGAGACGCTCTGCAACATCACCTGATCGGTCCAGTGAATCAGCTGAGCCAGAGAGCGGTAGAGGCGAGCAAGACAGGCAGCGACCGTCTTACTGCAGGGACACACACGGGTCAGATGGAGGACACGGCGTGTTCAGAAACTGCCACGTCAGTGACACCTACCTGCTGTGTAGGCGAGGCTCCAGCTGGACCAGAGTCTGGATCGCCTCCAGGACCCCCCCAGAAGCCCCGCCCAGCAGACCACTGACCACAGACTGGTTCAGGACCGGTTTGTCCACGCCAGGTTTGTCAACACCCAGTCGGTCCACCAGAGCCTTAAAGTACTGCAGGGAGCTGACCACGGCCCGCTGCTGGTCCGCGAACACACCTGACGACTGCGCGCACACACACACACACACACACACACACACACACACACACACACACACACGCACGCACACACACACACACACACACACACACACACACACACACACACACAGTTCTTCAGCATCAGCTGATAAACTTGAAAGAAGTAGGGTTAGGAGTTAACCTTACACAGGGGACTTAAAGAGGAAGTTGATGAAGAGCATCTTCATCAGCTGCAGATGTTTGAGCTGTTCCAGCATCAGATCTCAGTGCTGGGGCTGCTCTCAGTTACTGCGGTCTGTTCTTTGGAACGAGCTGGCCTGAGATCAGTTACAGGTGCGAACATGCAGACTCAGACACAGGCGTGCACTCGTCAGGTGCTGTCGTTCTGCTGTCACTCCCTCTCCACAGGGTTTCATGATTTTATGTGTCTATCTTCTGTGTGGAGTGCACAGAGGTGTGTGTGATGAAATGTGCGCTATAAATACGCTTGTGATTGTTACTGTGTGTTACAGTGTGTGATGATGATGCCATTAGAAGGCTCTTCTGAGCGTGTGCAGGAGATGCGGTCAGCTGACCTGAGCTAAAAACACACCTCCTCTGAGGTCTTCAGACTTCCTTCCTGTGGTCTGACCAATCAGAAGCTGACATTCTGTTTGGAGAGCTGTAGAGGAGACGGACCATCTGGCTCGTTCTCAGCGTTCAGGTCGAAGCAGCATGATGATATGATGGGCATTAGTGCACATTCATGGGTAACTGTGACCTCTACAAACACCATTAATGCCGAAGGACGTCTGCTCCACCCAGACATCCACCCTGATCTTTAAACAAACCTCGCTGAGGTCAGACTCCAGCAGCCTGACCTGAATGCAGGCCGGACCTCCACCCACAGAAACATCTGGAGCTTTGTGAAACTAAAAACACGGCAGAAGCAGCTGGTCTGCTCAGCTTTGACAGAGTTACAGAGGAGCTCAGAAGGAAGCCTGCAGCTACAAAAACTTCCTTCTAATGTCCTGTTTGGAAAATGTTCTCAACCGATCGATCAGCTGGTTGGCTTTTGGGCGACTGGCAGCAGGTTCGTCCAGGTCCTGCAGTGCACATATAGATTCTGACGTCACGCGATGTCACCTCAGCTGACGTCTGAGGACGGTTTCAGGTTCAAGGTGCTGATGTGACTGCGGGTCCTCACAGAGACACAAAGACGTGTGTGTGTGTGTGTGTGTGTGTGTGTGTACCTGGGGCTGCTGCAGGTTCAGGTCAGGTGGTTTGACTCTCAATGATGGGGTGAGTTTGACAGGACGTCTCGTCCGCTGTGGGTGGAGCTTATCCTTCAACCTCATGGTGAGATATGCAATCTGGGAGGCTGGGGAAGAGGACCCCATCATCATCATCATCATCATCATTATCTTTACATTAAAAGAAAAAAAGAGTCCTAACAAAGTCCTGAGCGCTGGCAGGAAGTGCCATTAGCCTGCGGTGGCTAACAGTTAGCCTGTGAGAAGAGAAAGAGCAGAAGAAGAAGAGGAGGACACTCACCTGTCTTACTCTCAGCCCGGGAGGACATGTCTGCAGACAGTTTACTCCTCTGCTCTCATGTCAGACCCTCGCTCTTCTTCTGTTTGTTCCTCTTCTGCTGCTCGCCCTCCACCCGCCTGCTCTCTCGTCCTCTGTCTCTGCTTCAGTGTGTCTTCCTTCCTCGTTGCTTCTTCCTACTTTTGCCTCATTTAAATGAAACTCAGCCTCTCAGTGAGGATGATAATGTTGCTGAGGTCACAGAGCTCTGCGGTCCCACAGCTCCACCTGGTGGTGGTGAGCAGATGGCACAGCTGAGCCTGCTGATGGAGCTGAGCGTATCAGAGGCAGTATGCGTGCTTATGTTAGTAAACAGACTGCAGTCATCGACTGTTTTCATGACTGTGTTATTGTACCAACACCATAATCATTCCTGTCCTTTATGGCAGTATTTTTACAGAACTATCACGTTACATTTATTATAAGTTTATAATAACTGATCTTCAGTTACTGTGTGGGCCTCGGAGTGCAGGAGCTGAGTAAAAACGTGTTTCAGTAATAATCCTATTTCAGGAAAAAAATGTGTTTCAGTGACAAACCTGTTTAGGTAAAATCGTGTTTCAATAACAAACCTTTTTAAGTAAAAAACATGTTTCAGTAAAAACGTGTTTCAGTATGTACTTCTTTTTCAATGGTACTGTATTTTTGCTGGTGAATGTTGAACTTCTTTGAAAGGTAACCAGTTGGGTGATCAACACCCTGCTTGTCCTCCTGCAACAGCACCGCACCTGCACCGCTGGCGCTGGCATCCACCTCTAGTTTGAAAGGACGTGTGAAATCAGGAGCGGCAAGTACTGGAGTGCTGCAGAGGAGAGCTTTGGCAGACTCAAAAGCATTCTGGCATGTGGGCGACCATACGAATGGTTTTGACACACTTGTGAGACTGGTGAGAGGTGCAACTACATCTGTAAAATTCTTACAGAAGTCGCGATAATAGCCGGCCATTCCAAGGAACCGGCGAAGCTCACGTCTAGTGCGAGGCACAGGGAAATCTAGGATAGCCTGGATTTTGGCCAGAAGAGGGCGCACCTGACCCTGACCCACCTGCTTCCCTAGATAAATCACAGTGGCCTTACCAAAGTCACATTTGGCAAGATTTAGGGTAAGGGATGCCTCTTTCAACTTTTCAAAAATCTCAGTGAGTGTTCCAAGGTGATCTGACCAAGTCTCTGAATAGGCTACAATGTCATCTAAGTACACTTCACAACTTTTGACGCCACCTAAGACAATGTGCATAAGGCTAGGATTGTGCCAGGGGCATTTCGAAGGCCAAAAGGCATGACGGTGTATTGGAGGAAGTGATCAGGAGTGACAAAAGCAGAAATTTCAGATGCACGTGGAGTGAGGGGAACTTGCCAATAACCCTTTAATAAATCCAGCTTGGTGACAAACTTTGTGGAGCCAACCCTGTCAACACAATCCTCCATGCGGGGAAGAGGATAGGAGTCAGGTTTGGTCACATTGTTCACTTTTCGGAAATCGGTACAAAAACGTGAGGTTTTGTCTTCTTTCGGCACAAGAAGGCACGGGGAACTCCAGGCACTCGAACTAGGGACAGCTAGACCGTTTTCCAGCAAGTAAGAAACTTCTTGCTGAAGAAGTGCACGTTTGGTAGGGTTCAGACGATAAGCGTGTTGTTTGATCGGAGGGTGGTCACCTACATATGTCATGTTCGAGGACAGTAGTGCGAGACGTAGTGTCAGCAAACAGGGATGGGAAAGTATTGATCAGAGAGCACACATCGTTCTGGGCAGCGTCATCTG
Source organism: Copadichromis virginalis (assembly GCF_057382275.1). Taxonomy (NCBI): domain Eukaryota; kingdom Metazoa; phylum Chordata; class Actinopteri; order Cichliformes; family Cichlidae; genus Copadichromis; species Copadichromis virginalis. Next base: position 40,970,131 of record NC_140629.1, read on the forward strand.
AATGTTTTTAGGTGGGATTTCAAATTATCCAATATTTCAGAGTTTCTGAGTCGGGAGCAACCCTCAGCACAAACGAAAACTAAGCCATCACTTTCTGGGCTATACTGAGACGGGGATGCTGGCACAACTACCGGCACGGCAGCGGGGGATGAGGAGGAGTTTACACCTGCATCACGAACAAAATAAGGCTTCATCAGATTGACATGGCACACACTACGGTCTGGGGTACCTACAACATAATCTGTGTCACTCAGTTTCTCTTGAACAGCATAGGGCCCACATAACTTTGCCTGGAGAGAGGATCCAGGAACAGGTAGGAGAGTCAACACTTTGTCACCCACTTCAAATTTTCTCTGCACAGACTTTTTATCAGATTTCATTTTCATTTTCTCCTGAGACGCGTGCAATTTCGCAGGCTTTATGCAGACGCTCCCTAAAGCAACTTACGTAATCTAGGTTCAAGGTTCAAGGTTCTTTATTTGTCACATGCATAGTTATACAAGTAACACACAGTGAAATGTAACCTGACACGCTCCTCGACATGTGCAAAAATTGGGGGGGGGGGTAGAGGAAGAACATTATATATATATATAATGTTTGCGGCCTTATCCAGCAACTCGTGGTACTCGAGGTCCTCAGACAACCGCTGCAGCATGGAGATGGGCTCATTGAAATTAACAGGCATCGGGATCTTAGACAGCTCTTTGCCGATGCAGTTTTTCATGATGCTCCAAAGGTTGAGGGAGTAGTTTGGTTTGTCTGGGATGCGTGTCCGCCTCTTCAGAAGAAGGAACACGAGAAGCTGGAGAAATACCAAGGGCTCAGAGAAGAGCTCGAGAGGATGTGGAGAGTGAAGGTAACGGTGGTCCCCGTGGTAATCGGAGCACTAGGTGCGGTGACTCCCAAGCTAGGCGAGTGGCTCCAGCAGATCCCGGGAACAACATCGGAGATCTCTGTCCAGAAGAGCGCAGTCCTGGGAACAGCTAAGATACTGCGCAGGACCCTCAAGCTCCCAGGCCTCTGGTAGAGGACCCGAGCTTGGAGGATAAACCGCCCGCAGGGGCGTGCTGGGTGTTTTTTATATATATATATATATAGTATATACATTGTGCATGTGCAGTAGTAGCAGCCAGCAGGTGAATTCTGTACATTAATATGAATAGACATCTGACTATTTTACAGGATAGACAATATAAACATATTTAAAATTAAAGGAATTGAAATGTACATTGTGCCTTGGTTTAGTGTCTGGAAGAGTCCTGTCTCAGTCAATTATAGATGATGTGAGAGGGCGGGTGTGTGTGTTTAGGGCACGGATGGCTTGGGGATAGAAGCTCCTCTTGAGTCTCTCTGTCCTTGCCCGGAAGATGCGGAACCTTCTACCAGATTGCAGAAGTTGGAACAGTTTGTTGCCAGGATGGGACGGGTCCTTCAGTATCTGCGCTGCTCTAGTCCGGCATCTCCTGGTGTAGGTGTCCTGAAGCGGGGGGAGAGCAATCCTGCAGCAGCGTTCTGCTGTACGGATCACTCTCTGGAGAGCTTTTTGGTCCTTCACACAGCTGTTCCCGAACCACGATGTCATGTTCTGTGTGAGGATGCTCTCCACAGCGCCTGTATAGAAAATCCTGAGGATCTTTGGAGAGACCCTGAACTTCCTCAGTTGTCGTAGGTGATACAGGCGCTGCCTAGCCTTTTTGGTCTGGACCTGAATGTGGGCAGCCCATGTCAGGTCTGAGGAGATGTGGACACCAAGATACTTGAAGGACTGCACCCTCTCCACTGGAGCTCCATTGATGATAATGGGCTTGTAGTCTCTGTGCTGACCCCTTCTGAAGTCCACCACCAGCTCCTTGGTCTTGCCGACGTTCAGCTGGAGGTTCATCTAGTACGTACTGCTCGGGGGTAGCTGTGCCGGACAGATATTTCTCTTTAAGCAGCCGCAGAGGACCACGCACTGTGTGTCCAAACACCAGCTCTGCAGGACTGAAACCCGTGGACTCACACTCTCTCTCACCGCTGGAAGAAGTGGCACACCCTCGTCCCACTCTCTTTCTGACTCGAGGCAGAACTTCCTCATCATAGCTTTAAATGTTTGGTGGAAACGCTCAAACGCACCCTGTGATTCGAGATGATACGCACTGGAGTTTTGATGCTTTATGCCAAGCAATTTTAAGATCTGAGCAAAAATCTTGGACAAGAAGTTTGACCCTTGGTCCGTTTGAACTGATCTAGGCAAACCGAAAGCAGAGAAAAAGTTCACTGAGGCTCTGACAACAGCTTTGACTGTAGCGGAATAGCCTCAGGGAAGCGTGTGACGGCGCACATCAAAGTCAAGATGTACTCGCTGAAAAGCCTTCAGCTAATCCAAAATGCTGCAGCAAGAGTCCTGACAGGGACTAGAAAGAGAGAGCAGATTTCTCCTGTTTTGGCTTCCTGTTAAATCCAGAATTCAAAATCCTGCTCCTCACATACAAGGTCTTAAATAATCAGGCCCCATCTTATCTTAATGACCTTGTAGTACCATATCACCCTATTAGAGCACTTCGCTCTCGCTCTGCAGGCCTACTTGTTGTTCCTAGAGTATTTAAAAGTAGAATGGGAGGGAGAGCCTTCAGTTTTCAGGCCCCTCTTCTGTGGAACCAGCTTCCAGTTTGGATTCGGGAGACAGACACTATCTCTACTTTCAAGATTAGGCTTCAAACTTTCCTTTTTGCTAAAGCATATAGTTAGGGCTGGACCAGGTGACCCTGGATCCTCCCTTAGTTACGCTGCAATAGATGTAGGCTGCTGGGGATTCCCATGATGCACTGGGTGTTTCTTCTTCACTCACTATGTGTTAACAGACCTCTCTGCATTGAGTCATAGTTGTTATTAACTTCTGTCTCTCTTCCACAGCATGTCTTTATCCTCTCTAATTTCTCTCACCCCAACCAATCACAGTCGATGGCCCCGCCCCTCCCTGAGCCTGGTTCTGTTGGAGGTTTCTTCCTGTTAAAAGGGAGTTTTTCCTTCCCACTGTCGCCAAAGTGCTTGCTCATAGGGGGTCATATGATTGTTGGGCTTTTCTCTGTATCTATGAAGCGCCTTGAGGCGACTTTTGTTGTGATTTGGCGCTATATAAATAAAATTGAATTGAACTGAATTGAATTGTACTGATGATCTGACTTTGTTTTTGGAAGCGGACCTACACAATCAATGATTATGTGTTTTCCACTGACCTGGCAAATGTGGCAAGAACGGCAGTACTTAGTTACATCAGACTTCAAACCTGGCCAGAAAAAGTGACGCAGAATACGATGGTAACAACTACCTGTTGAGATACATTCCAGCTAAGATCACTAGATGAGGGAGGATGCCATTTGCGCATTAACACGTCATTTTCAATGCTGTAGACACGGGGATTCTGATCGTAAACATTTGGCTCATTTGGGTTGGGTTGAGTTGGATCATTCTGTTGCACATGAACAAAATCTGTTCTGTTTATCTCAAAAGACAGGTCAGGTGTAGCAGGTAGCAGGCTGTCAGACACACATTTTTCAGCTTTTTCCACAGGCAGTTCAGCTTTCTCAGGAACAGCTTTAGAACATAGAAAAGAATCAGACAAGTCAACATCACCGTATTTGTGCTTGTGGGCGCACGTGACAACACAAGCAGGAAAAACAGAGGGCAGACTGTCAGCTGCACATTCAGAAACAAAAACAGAATCATCGGCGGGCTTTTCAATTACCTCAGGGATTGGGAAAACTTTCCTGTTGGCTAGATCATTCCCCAGAATCACAGTAACCCCCTCCACGGGCAAGCGAGCACCCCCACTGTTACCGGGCCCGAAAAGAGAGGTGACTGTAGGAAAACTGTGCAGCGGAGCTCGTAACACACTCATTTTCACTCCCCACATAAGAGCATCAGCACCACAAAATGAATTACTAGAAAAAGGCAGCGCGCTTTCCAAAATGAGAGACTGGGCAGCCCCAGTGTCACGCAAAATTACAATTGGCACACCATCCTCCTCTTTCCCAGTCAGTGAGACGAACCCTTTTGAAATGAAAGGTCAGTAACTGCTGTCAAGACCGTCATTTCCTGGTTCATCACTGACGGGATTAGGAGTAGAGACCAACCGAACGAAACCAACACTTTTTGGTTTTTTCGATGTTTGAGTTTGCTCTTTGCGATGAAGTGACGGACATTTGGCAATGAGATGGCCAGTATCATGGCAATAAAAGCATTGTCGGACGGTCATGGGAACCGGATCAGGGCGTGTTTGACGCTTAGGAGAAACCCTCAAACTCCTCGCAGGTTTAGACAACGGGGCACATTCACGGTGCACAGCTGAAAATGTAGTGTGATGGGTCAACACAAACTCATCTGCGAGAACAGCAGCTTTAGACAACAAATCCACCTTTTGCTCATTGAGATGCACAACAACACTTTCTGGAAGACGCGTTTTGAATTCTTCCAACAGAACCAATTCTCTTAGCTGAGCAAAGTCCTTCACTTTACTTGCAGCTAACCACTTATCAAACAAGAGAGTCTTCTCCCTGGCAAACTCTACATGTGTTTGGTTGGCAGATTTTTCACATGACCAAAACCTCTGGTGAATTGTCTCAGGAACTAGCTCATAAGCCCTTAAAATAGTGGATTTCACAATTTCATAATCCAGACTGTCATCAATGGATAAGCTTGCACACACTTCCTGTGCTTTCCCCACCAATTTACACTGCAGCAACAAACTCCACACATCCTTGGGCCATTTTAAAGTGGTTGCGATGCGTTTAAAGGCATTATAGTAAGAGTCAACCTCACTTTCTCTGAAAGGTGGCACTAAAGCAATCTGCTTGCTTGCATCAAACTGGTCAGAGGAGAATGAATCACAAGTTTTACTGACAATTTTACTCACTGTAATAGAGGTAACATTACGTTGTCAGGAGGGATCCAGCTCCATAGCCCTTATACGGAGATGCATAAGCTCAACTTCTTTGGCTTTAGCCTCAAGCTCCACCTCTTTCAGGCGAAGGGCGAGCCTAAGATGTTGAAATTGTCCGGCTGGGCTAACATTTGGGACCTGAATGGCAGCAGGAGCCTCTGCCCCTGGTGTCACCCGTCCACTGGCAGCTTGTGGTATGGTTGCAGCAGCTTCTGCTCCCACATCCACCACCAAACCTCCAGTCGCATCAATCGGCCGAGGTTTCAACTTCGTAATTAACCCCTTTATCCAACAGCTGTGCTGTCAGACACTGCTTAGTTTCTAGCTTTTTAGTATTCAAAGGTTCACTAACATTAAACAACTTTGCCACCAACAACAAATCTGCCTTTGTGCATTGATCCAACTTATCCATGGTGGGTTGCAGTGCAAAATCATCCATGTCAAAAGTCATTGCGGCTAGTCTACCCCCAACACTACAAGAAAACTGCCAACCAAAAACTGTAGGCAACCTAAAAAATACAATGAGCAAAAAGAATGGCAAAAGAAAAGAGCGGACGAGCCCCCACTTTATGTTACGCCCCAGTCTAGGTGTACAGGAACGTAGCATAAGAGTTAAAGAAGGAAGTGACCCCGCCCTGGTCCCCAAAACCATACACAGAAAAAACAATTTCTTAGTGAACGGTGGTTTATTTGTCTACACTGAAAAAGAAGCTCCGGGGTGAACAAAGGCCAAAATAACAAACAAAATAAGATAAATCAGGAAAGGAGGTGTTGTCTAAAACTCTATGTGAAACAAAAACCAAACAAAAGACAAGCGCTACACCTAACTACCTAACTAAAATAAACAGGAGAAAACAGTACAAGGAAAAATAATAAGGCAGCTCACCCCTTCTGTTTCAGTGCTATTTACAAGTGAAAACTAATGTACACGCTATATACAAAGCTCGGTAAGTCACGAGAAGCTCAAACAGAATGATACAGGTTTTGGAAACCAGGGTCAGGTCTGCTGCTGCTGTCAGTGGCTCAACTGCTGGTAACAGATTTTCAAAGCAACCACATGATCAGGGGACCAATCAGCAGCCGTCAGCTTATCCAATCAGGGACCTGCAGAGACTTAAAGACACAGACACAAGAAACAGCCACCAAGACACATTATGACCAGGGCCGTAACAACATCTTTCAGTAAAAACTTGCTTCAGTAGCCAGCCTCTTTCAGTAAAAACCTATTTCAATAACAAACCTGTTTCAGTAAAAAATAAAAACATGTTTCAGTAAAAACGTGTTTCAAAAACAAACCTGTTTCAGTAAAAACCTGTTTCAGTAAAAACCTGTTTCAATAACAAACCTGTTTCAGTAAAAACATGTTTCAGTAAAAACGTGTTTCAGTAAAAACATGTTTCAGTAAAAACATGTTTCAGTAAAAACGTGTTTCAATAACAAACCTGTTTCAATAAAAATAAAAACATGTTTCAGTAAAAACGTGTTTCAAAAACAAACCTGTTTCAGTAAAAACCTGTTTCAGTAAAAACCTGTTTCAATAACAAACCTGTTTCAGTAAAAACATGTTTCAGTAAAAACGTGTTTCAGTAAAAACATGTTTCAGTAAAAACATGTTTCAGTAAAAACGTGTTTCAATAACAAACCTGTTTCAATAAAAATAAAAACATGTTTCAGTAAAAACGTGTTTCAATAACAAACCTGTTTCAGTAAAAACATGTTTCGGTTAAAACGTCTTTCAATAACAAACCTGTTTCAGTAAAAACGTGTTTCAGTAAAAACAAGCTTCAGTAGCCAACCTGTTTCAGTAAAAACCTGTTTCAGTAAAAACCTGTTTCAGTAAAAACCTGTTTCAATAACAAACCTGTTTCAGTAAAAATAAAAACATGTTTCAGTAAAAACGTGTTTCAATAACAAACCTGTTTCAGTAAAAACCTGTTTCAATAACAAACCTGTTTCAGTAAAAATAAAAACATGTTTCAGTAAAAACGTGTTTCAATAACAAACCTGTTTCAGTAAAAACATGTTTCAGTAAAAACGTCTTTCAATAACAAACCTGTTTCAGTAAAAACCTGTTTCAGTAAAAACCTGTTTCAGTAAAAACCTGTTTCAATAACAAACCTGTTTCAGTAAAAACATGTTTCGGTTAAAACATGCTTCAGTAGCCAACCTGTTCCAGGACTGCTAGAAAAGTTTAACATAACTAACTGTCTGTGCTGAATCAGTCTTATTAGGTAATGTTCAAATAATGTGATCATCCCAGTGTTTCCAGTGTGGGAGAAAGTACTCAGAGTACTCAGGGCCTTCAAGCTACACACTATGAAAGGCAGCAACAAGGTTAATGTTCAGAAACCTAAAGTCTGTATCAGCAGCAGAATGGAGCTAAAAATAAATGTTGGTTTCAGTTCTATGAAGCTTTGAGTATTTTGGATCAGTAGCACTGCTGTGTTTGTTGCATCATATTGCTGTAACTGTTTATATGCTTTATATATTCTGAGCTAAGTTGATCTATGGTGTTACATCATATTCTATAAGGATGTTATGTGTTTGTAGACTTTCTGCCCAGTTTGACCCATTTAGCAGACGTCAGCCTGTTTAAGGCTCTGATATCTATTCTGTGTGACTTACAGCAGTTATGACATGGTCTGATTTTCTCACCCAATAAAGGAATATTTCATATATCAGTCTACTCTTCATTCTATCAGACACAGTTACCACAGCTCCTACATTTGCTTTTTACACATATATGTAAGCAATGAGCCAAATTTAGTAATGCCAACATATTAAAAGAACAATATTTGTCTCCTATATATAAAACATCTATATACACACTGTCACAGATGCTTGTGTTTGAGTGAAGATTTAAGGTGACAGGAAATATAAATAACTGCAACTTGAATCTTTACTGAAGCTCAGTGTTTGACACAGAGTTCAAGCTCACTGCTGTAATAACTAATAATGATTAATATACTAACTATAATATTGGCCATATTATATTTACCTTACCACAGTGAGATGATTTTAGTCTCATGAACAACATCAGCTAATTGTTATTTACTAGCTAATCTTATATGACTGTTCAGTACAGAAATGAAACCCAACAATCATGTTTCACAGTCCTGTGGTCTCAGATACTCAACTAATCACACAAAGCTCATGTAAAACAAACAAACAAATGGACAAACGATTTTCTCCGTCATTTCTGTCACACAAAGCTGTATGAAACGTTTCCAGCGGTTAGTATCATGGTTGCTAGGCAACCTGGGCAGCGTGATGGAGGCTAGACCGTCCCATTTCACTTCCGGCTTTAGCAGTCTTTGAGTACGTGACCGTTGTGGACTCTGAGGCTGCAGGCCCTGAATTGGGACACAGCCTCATTGATCTGTAGTTCACGGTAGAGGAAATGTAAACATTTTGAATTTATGGTTTACCAGGAGACAATGATAGTCCACATGACTAAATGTCTGAATTGAGCCAATTATATTTCAGATACAGTGATACAGACTGTGGATGCACAACTGTCATAGGTCATTATTAGACCCCTCAAAAATGTGATTAACTGACGTTAGCTTCCTAACACAACTCATAGCTTCGATGATAACAGGATGTTGATGTATGTTAGCTAGGATGAATTAGAGACAGAGCGAGAAAGAGAAACATATCAAGTAGAAAACCCCATATCAAGAGGTCATGTGACTGATGATGGTGTCAGGAGGTGAGTGGGTGACAAAGAGTCAAAGTCATCTTCATTCACACAAACTTTATTCATATCTGTTTGGGCCCTGATCACATGACACTAATACACAACAGATCTACACACACACACACTCTCTTTTGTACACACACACACACACACACTACAGTGTTGGCCGCTGCATATTTAGTTTAGCTTTTTGCTCACATATATATGGTACATTTCTATATCGTCATATTCGCTGCACATAGATTCATATTGAGAGCATACACAGGTAACTATGCACAAGCACAGGTGTGGGAGGGGCCGAGGTGCGTGGAGTGTGCCGCTGCAGAGCAAAGTGTAACACTTTACTGATTGATAAACTCATACGACAAGCATGCAGACGTTAATGTAGACAACGACGACACGGCACAGCTAATGCCCCGCGGCGGTGGCGGCGCTGAACGCTGCTCGGAGCTTAACTAACTCTACAAAATCACCACAACATGAAGAACAAACACAACACAGTGAGGAGATCAGCTGGTACATCCAAACAGGAAACACGATCGCTTGACACTTTGCTCGCATGAGCAGCACAAAACCAACCCCACCTCCAGAGAAACCGGGCCACCTCCACAAACATTATCTCCTCATCGCTTCAGTCACAGTTTCCTCTGATCTTCACATCAGAGGAAGCTCACGGTAAACCAATGAGGAAATGAAGAAGAACAAAAAACATGTCAACCCTGCTGGCGTTAGATGAAGAGGTAGAACCAGCTGGAACCAGGAAAGGGAAGGAGGAACCACAACGATCCATTTGGAACCAGCTGGTAGCTTCGTGGTCCATGCAATAGCTACACTGGACAAACATTTGTGGAACAGATGTAGATCAGAGGTAAGACGGGACGGTTAGCTGAAGGTGGGTGAGCTCAGCGAGCACTGTGCTGCTTTTCAATCTTTTCTCTCTCTGATGTAGATGTGATAACAGCTCTCTACCTCTAACAGCCCGATTACTATGTGAAGGGTTCAGGATATCGGACCGAATTTGACCTTTAACGGAAACCGCATCAGCAGGATTTGATTTGTGGAGGGATCAAATTTGACCTTAAGCTACCTTTATTCTAGCTAACTCACAGCTAACTATCCCACCTTAAAGACGGTATAAAAGATGGACATAGCTTCTGGGTCTGAAACGTGACGCACTAAAGCTGCAATCTTTGTAATGGCCACCAGGGGGCATTAGCTGTGGTAGACTTGCCAGTCCCACAGAAGTCTGAAAAACCACCCTGGCCGTGACCTCTGTTAACACTTCCTGGTGAGTTTTTGGTCCCTGCTGCTCGTCTCAGTTCGAACCCAATAACAGATCGAGTCAATTTCAAACATTTTGATCGTTGTATGTTTCTGAAAAACTCATCGGGCCTCTTGGCTCCACCCCTCAATCGTCACACATGTGTCAACACACTGAGATGGCCATGGTGAGAGAAGCTCGTCTCATGGCTTCATACTGGCATTCAAAAATATAAAACATCACGGCAGCTACGTCCATCTGTTACACCGTCTTTGCTGAACCGCTCATAAAGTCTGAGCACAGACTGATTGAGTCCCTGGATCCAGCTGAGAGGTCACAGCCCATCTCTGGAAACATCTGGATTCAGTACTGTCCATAACTTTGACAGTTACAAACGCACAAACTGAGCCAGTTACATGACCGTTCACGAGGCCTGTGTACAGCTGGTTTCAGCCTATGTTTGTGCTTAGAGGATGGTGCATGGTGATCCACACATGTCACATGTTCAGTGCAGCTACAGGTGGAAGGACAGACGCCAGCAGAAACAAACGTGGAATTCCAGCAGAGTAAAATAAATAATACAATAAATAGATAAATACACAAGTTAAAACTGTAAACTTTACACTGTAAAGAAACGGCACCATGGATCAGAACAGGAAGTGAACATGAAGATGATCTCAGCCGGGACATTCAGAGCAGAGACCTCCTCCTCGCCTCGTCTCCTCCGGAGTCGTCTACAGTACTGACCGACCTGCTGAGGTCACATGTTTCTGTCTGCGGCGTGACCGAACGTCATATTTACACACAATGTATTGCTGATCAGCTGCTATACAGTCAGAATAAGTGCTGATAATAATCAATATGTTTATTACTAGGAAGGTTCACAGTAACACAGCTTCAGTGAGACACAAACACACACTCCGTTCAGCTTAACCCTCAATCGAAGACTGGGGACTCTCTCCGTGGGCGGGGCTACCTTTACTGGGACGACTGGGAAAAAAATGACAGAAAACAAAAGAGGAGAAGAGTAAATGAGGAGAAAGGCCAACTGGTACAGGGGTCAGAGGTCACATGAGTACAAACAGAACTGGCTAGAACCAGCAGTGATCCTCATGATCACGGTAGATCTTGATGGAACCAGATGGTACCAATAAGCAGGGCGTTCGGTGAGCAGCTTATACATTTAAACCAGTTAGAAGATCCAACAGACTAGAACCAGCAGAAACTTGTTAGATGTAAAGAAACCAGTTGCTGAAACTTACCGGAGCCAACCAGAACTGGCTAAAACAGCTGGTACTAGCATGTTGGGCAACCAGTCTGTTCAAACCAACCAGCCCGGTCTACATCAGGGCTGGATTTCTCAAGAACCAGTTGGTACCGGTATATCGGAACAACTGGCAGGAACCAGTGAAACCAGTAGATGGACCCAAACAAGGAGCAGGTTTGGAAAGCAGTCCATTCAAATATGGCTGAGTTAGAACTACTGTGAACCACTGAAGCCGAGTTTAAAACAAAAACCATCAGGACCCGCTCGGATCATCCTGCTGGTACCAGTAACCCATCCATCAATATCAAGCTGGAATTAGAACCAGTTAGAACCAGTTTAAGCAGGCTGGAATAAGTCTGAGGTTTGAACCAGTCAGAGCTGGTCTGGTGCAGCATGTGACCAAAGGGAAATCTGAGTAAAGTGTCCATGCTGTGAAACCACATATGGAGCACTGATGGAACGGCCGTTTCACACGGGTCACGTGTTTTGTATGCTTGTGTGTGTGACTGTCAGGGGGCGGAGTCAGAGGCTGGTCTGGATGGTCGGGATGGAGATGCAGGAGCCCTCCGACTGGAGACAGACAGACAGACAGAGAGACAGACAGTCAGTCACGGGCCGATGGAGCTGGTAGTCACACTGATGCTAGGAAAATGGGCGGTACCACACGGTGAGCGCAACAGTTTGATTGGGCGATGAGACAAACACACAGGGTGGAAACAGTGACATCACACAGACATCTGACGTACCATTGGTGAACTCCTCACTGGTCACTGATAGAGATTCTGAAAGAATAACCAAATATGGTCAACATGAGGGAGGCGGAGCTACCTGCTCTGATGCTGAGAGATTCCTCCCAAACACTGAAGGTTTGTGAGTATGTTTCAACATTTCTGCATAAATCTGATCAAATTTTCTAAAAGTCCAAACATAGAACCAAACAGTGGTGACTATCACTCATTCACTAAACTGATCCAACATGAGTGAGGCTCCCGCGTCCTGTACTGGACTGCTAACACGTCCTATTTCAGCCACACATGCTCTGTGGGTATCAGTGAGGACCAGAACTAGCTGGAACCGTTACGATTCCTCTGGCAGGGGCAGCTCAGACATTATTCAGTCTGTTGCAGCCGGATGATTATGTTAGTTTAAATGAATCAACACCCCCGAGTCATTCTAACTACCAGAAACCTCGAAGCACAGGCCGAGGGGGAGGTGTGGCAGCAATTTTTCACACCAGCCTATTAATCAACCAAAGACCCAGACAGACTTTTAATTCATTTGAAAGCCTGATGCTCAGCCTCGTCCACCCCAGCTGTGAAACTCAGAAACCAGTCTTACTTGTTATCATCTATCGTCCACCTGGGCCTTACACAGAGTTTCTGTCTGATTTCTCAGACTTTATATCTAATTTAGTTCTGAGCTCAGATAAAATAATTATTGTGGGTGATTTTAACATCCATGTAGATGCTAAAAATGACAGCCTCAACATGGCATTTAATCTGTTATTAGACTCAATTGGCTTCTCTCAAAATGTAAAAGAACCCACCCACCACTTTAATCACACTCTAGATCTTGTTTAACATATGGCATAGAAACTGAACATTTAACAGTGTTTCCTGAAAACCCTCTGCTGTCTGATCATTTCCTGATAACATTTACATTTACAATAATTGATTACACAGCGGTGGAGAGTAGACTCTATCACAGTAGATGTCTTTCTGAAAGCACTGTAACTAAGTTTAAGAATATAATCCACCCACTGTTATCATCTTCAATGCCCTGTACCAACATAGAGCAGAGCAGCTATCTGAACGCTGCTCCAACAGAGGTCGATCATCTTGTTAATAATTTCACCTCCTCACTACGTACGACTCTGGATACTGTAGCTCCAGTGAAAACTAAGGTCTCTAATCAGAAGTACCTGACTCCGTGGTATAATTCTCAAAAACGTAGCCTAAAGCAGATGACTCGTAATCTGGAGAGGAAATGGCGTGTCACAAATTTAGAGGATCATCATTTAGCCTGGAGAAATAGTTTGTTACTTTATAAGAAAGCCCTCCACAAAGCCAGAACATCTTACTATTCATCACTGATTGAAGAAAATAAGAACAACCCCAGGTTTCTCTTCAGCTCTGTAGCCAGGCTGACAAACAGTCAGAGCTCTGTTGAGCCAACCATCCCTTTAACGTTAACTAGTAATGACTTCATGAACTTCTTCACAAATAAAATTTTTATCATTAGAGAAAAAATTACCAGTAATCATCCCACAGATGTAATATTATCTACAGCTACTCTTAGTACCATTGATGTTAAGTTAGACTCTTTTTCTCCAACTGATCTTTCTGAGTTAACTTCAATAATTACTTCCTCCAAACCATCAACCTGTCTTTTAGACCCCATTCCTACAAAACTGCTCAAAGAAGTCCTGCCATTAATTAATGCTTCAATCTTAAATATGATCAACCTATCTCTAATGATCGGCTATGTACCACAGGCCTTCAAGCTGGCTGTAGTTAAACCTTTACTCAAAAAGCATCTCTAGACCCAGCAGTCTTAGCTAATTATAGGCCAATCTCCAACCTTCCTTTATATCAAACATCCTTGAAAGAGTAGTTGTCAAACAGCTAACAGATCATCATTGACAGAGTGTCCACTGGCCTGTAGGTGTGAATAGACTGAGTCCTGGCACTTATTGTCGTATGTGTTTACTTTGTTATTTTCCTTTTTACATCAAATTTATGCAAAAACATAGAAAATCATAAGAAACTGTCAAACACCTCTGAAAGGTACTGTTAGAACAGGATCACACAAACACAAGAGACGAACGGACAGAAAGACAGGAAAACACACACAGACACACACACACACACACACACACACACACACACAGACACACACACACACACACACACACACAGACACACACACACACACACACACACACACAGACACACACACACACACACACAGACACACACACACACACAGACACGCACAGACACGCACAGACAGGAGGACAGACAGACAGGAGGACAGACAGACATGGCTCCGTGGGCTGTGTGGGAGTGGGCAGGTGCGCAGACCTCATGCTGGGCTAACAGACACACAGGTGGGGACGGAGAGTCTGAGGAAAGAAAGACAGTCTTTCTTTTTCATGTCTGTGCAGGTTGTTTGTTGATCGCTGCTTTTTGTTCTACAGTACCAACGAAGAAGAAAGTTGCTCTCAGCTAGTTTTTGATAAAACATCATCCGGGTCACACAAACACAAACTCTCTGCTTCAGGTTCAAACACTTTCACAGGTAATGCTCTTTTTAACGACTGATGTCTTTTACTGTAGCTCTGCTGAAGCCAGCTGCACACACTGATGACAATCCCTGGAAACATCTGGATGTTCATGGTACAGTTTAGAAACAGCATTCCAGGATACAGTCATCTGTTTGATGCTCCTGTACACTGCACGCCGAGACCGTCTTACACTGTCACACACACCCGTCAACCAACACCTGCAGTTCCTCCACCATCCAGCCGAAGCAGCAGTGAGTCAGTCCCACAGATTTCCATGTAAAACTTTACGTGTTTGGTGTCTGTGGATCATTTATTGGAGGATGCGTTATTACGCACCTGGATTAAAGTTTCCATTATTAGGGGCGTGGCCTCTTTGACTGACAGGTGGATGATGAAACAGGTGGCTGCAGCTGATGGCTGTCTGCTGGGCTTCAGCTCAGCTCATGTCCCTGAACTGGACCTGTGGACCGTGTGCGTGCTGCCGGAGCTTTTTTAATGACATGGCCAATAACACTGCTGCTGTGACGTTACTGTGAGAGACCATGTGACATCACAGGCTCCTTTCATCTTTTATGTACAGTCTGCCTCCAGAAACTCACCTGTCCTGACTGCATTTGAACTCAGCACACGCTAGGAGCCTGTGACCGTGCTGCTGATCACCTGACCTCTGTGACCTCAGGTTTCCTGTTATAAACATGGATTAGGAGGAGCGTTACCTGGGAACTCCAGGTGGTGGCGCTCTGTTGGGTCGTGAGGGAATAGAGGGTGGGGGTCCAGGATCAGGTGACACCGCCGGACGGGAGGGGGGACCCGGGGCGGCACGACCACCTGGACGAGGAGGGCCAGGAGGGGCCCGGCGCTGGGGGGTCGGACTGGACATGGGGGACCTGCAGAGACCAGCCGAGTGTCAGCGATGCCGCCCATGGTCTGTTACGCAGCACGGCCCATCTGTTAGCGGCATACCTGCGTCCTGACGGCATCCCCGTCACCTGCAGCCACGAGTCGTCAACAGGCGGAGGCATCGCTGTGGTGATGGTGGAGGTGCTGATGTCACCGATGATGCTGAGGCCCTCGCGCAGCGCGTGGTACATCCTGAGCATCTCATCGCGGTGCTGAGCCTGGACGAGAGCAGGAAGAAGCAGAGTCTGAGTCTGATTGGCTTAAAACCCGAGCCCCTCCCACCTCCACCTGCTGCCTCACCTGTTCCTGGGACTCCTCCATCAGGGTGTTCTGGTCTCCACAAGAGTACAGCTGAGCCAGCAGGTCAGCGTGGATGAAGTCCTTCGTCTGAGGAGCAGAGAGGAGGTCACGTGACTCACAATATGACTTCCTGTACGGCCTTGTGCAGCGCCCCCCTGCCCTCCATCCAGGATCTGTACCTCTCAAGAACCAGGAAACGGGCAGGGAAAATCATCGCAGACCCCTCACACCCTGCACACAGACTTTTTGATCTGCTGCCCTCTGGCAGACGGTACAGAAGCCTGCAGACCAGGACCACCCGACACAGGAACAGTTTCTTTCCCCTCGCCATCTCCCTTCTTAACAGTTGACCTGTCACACTGCTCCCACTGCCAGACTGCAGCTGCACCTTATGTACATTTTGTAGTATTCATTCCACCTCATTCATTTCTGTATTTTATGTATATAAGTTTAGATTCGTTATTTATAGTTGGTTTACACAGCTTTGTGTATGTATGTGTAATGTGTATATATAGACACGTGTGTGTGTGTGTGTGTGTGTGTGTGTGTGTGTGTGTGTGTGTCGTACATTGTTGACCATTAGGTGCATGATGGTCTTGGGGATCAGGTCCCTGATGGTACGGTGGATGATGGCAAGGTACGAGTCCACCAGGTTCCTGACGATCTCCACCTGCCGCTCCAGCTGAGGGTCCAGACTGTGGATCTGCCCGTCGCCACTCGACTCCTCGACCTCCACCTGCACACGCTGACCGTTAAACACACACACACCACCTCCACCTGAAGTGCATCATGAGACACTCACCTTCTCTTTATCCTGATGGAGGGTGTGGAGAGGACAGAATAAAGTATTTACATGTAATTGTACTGCAGTAATAAGTAATAACATCAGTAATAATATTGTTATAACACAGTACAAATTGGGCGTACCACGCTGCGTTCAGGGTACACTCCAGCACGTAGGAAGGACGCCTTCCAGCCGTCGACCTCGTCCTGAGACTCGCTGGCCAGCTCCAGCTGACGGTAGTCCTTGTACACGTTCCTACAGACACAAATCACAGGATCATCATCAGAACCAACGACACACACATATCTCATCTGCTGCTGAAAAACAAATCTCCATTTTCCATGTCTACTTCCTGTCACGTGACGGCGTTTGTCTGCGCCATCAGAGAGCCTAAACTTTGACTGAGAACAGTTTAACATCCTCCTCCTTCACCGGAAACATCTGCGCTGATGTGTTTCGAGCCGCTGCAGCTGGCACATCGCTGTGTGTCCAAATGGCGCTCCGTTTAGTTTCCATCTTCGCTGACCTTCAGATTTTTAACCACACGCTTTCATTCTCGGTTCGATCACAGCACATCACACTCAGATGGAAACTAACTCGTTGTTAAACGTTAGCGTAGGAGCTGGACGCTCGGAGCACCTCTCAGTGTGTGGACGTGGCTGATCACACTGACCTGTGCTCAGTGTTGAACAGGGCGAAGATGTGTTTGCTGGACATGAAGCTCTTCTCAATGTCCTTCAGTTTCAGGTTGTCTACAGGCAGCATGTACTTCTTCTCTTTCTCCTGTAGGAGGTGCAATGAAAGCAGTGAGATAAATAGCATAAAGCCTTTCGGGCTTCTGCCCTCTCAGTAAACCTTTATTTAACTAGATTTAACTTTAAATAGAAATAAAAGGTTTGTGCTGGATCCATGTGACACCTTCCTTTGGTATCAAAAAACCTGCTGATGGAAATGAGCAACAACGTGTTTACATGTGTGTGTTTGTCACGGTTTCCTCCTGCAGACTGTGAGGTGTTGAAATGACTCGTCCAGCCGCGGTTTGTACTGCAGATTGTGACAGTTTTGAAATACATGTCTGATGTGTAATGGCACGGCTCACCGGCAAAGCTCTGCACACAAACAAAACCAGCTGGTACATAAAAACATGCTCTGCCACACAGCGCTGCACGGTGCAGGTGTGAGCATGCGTGTGCGTTTGTGCAGGTGTCTGTGCCAGTGTGTGTTACCTCATCATCTTTGTACCAGGACAGCGTCTCAGCAGTCAGGACGAACCAGTACTCTTTGGCTCCGCCCTTCATGATGCTGATGTTGTTGATGGTGAGCCAGCCTTTACGGATCACCTGCGCACGGCATCAGTAAAACATGTGACTGCTGATGATGTCACTAATCGCTAAAATGTGAAAACATCTGATGTTGGGCTGCAGTCTCCGCAGAAACCTGGACGTTTGGTATCAGGTAAAGATCAAATAACACCTGGACCAACATCACGAACCACCTCAGGAGGAGGATTCAAATCCAGATCAAAGGTCAAAGGTTGCTTTAAACCTGCATTTCACAGGTCAATGACACCAGTGTTTCCAGTAAACCAGCTCCAACACAGGTGCACCCTCACCCTTCCCATTACGCTACACATGAACACACACACTCACCATGATCTCATCCTGGTTGCCGTGGCAACAGAGGCGTTGGAGACAGAGGAAGAAAAAGAGGTTAAAGATGGCGTCCTCCCACACTTCATCGTGTTGCTCCTCCTTTCCCAGGATACCTGCACACACTCACCTGGTTTCCTGCTGCCTTCTTCTTGTTCATCTGACTGCTTTTCTGCTGAGCGCTGACACACACACACACACACACACACACACACACACCCCAGGTGAGTGTTCACACAGCTCAGGTGGTGTATCAGACAGCTGACACACCTGTACTTGTGTATCAGGGATACAGGTGAGCCTGACAGGAAGTCGGTTTAAGGGTCTTACTTTGCGAAGCCGATGAAGTCCTCGTGGTTTGTGTTCACGTAGGCCAACTCGATGTCGATCAGCAGCATCACCTGAGGAGGGAGACGGACAGCCATCAGCGGCATGTGACACAGGTGATGTCCATGTATCCTGCAAATCTTCTATGACTTGGTGGCGGTGAAGAGGACGGCCCCGTCACAGCCTGCCCACCTGCTAAGGTGAGCCCCGCCTCTCACCCAATGACAGCTGGAATAGGCCACGACTCTCCAGTGCCTGAACTGCGATGGTCAGGATCATACCAAGATGGCGACGGTGTCATGTGACCAACCTGCTCTTTGGAGCGGCTCTCTCGGTCTCTGATGTGCTGAGTGACGATCCTCTCCATCTCCTCTCTGAGCATCGGATACTGAGCCAGCTGCAGGCAGGAGGAGGTCAAAGGTCACTGTAGTCAGTACTGTGTATTAGCGCTTAGTACTGTGCGATGATAGTACTCGTAGTATGTGTAGTACCTTCTGCGTGCACTGCCTGACGGTGTTGACGAGCTCGCTGATCACCATGTCGACACATTTCTGACACGGCTCTTTGAGCTGAGCGATCAGACGCTTCACGATCGTCTCGAATGCCATGTCAGGGGTGAACAGACCCGTCCTGAGCACAGGTGAGCGCACAGGTGAGCGCATTCACACTCACCCCTGTATTCAGTTTTCCATTTCACACTACAACCTAGGTTTGCCACTTATCTGTACTCTAATTTTAATAACTGTACAGTACTCTGCTTTGCTATTGTCCAAGATGTAAATATGTAAAAATTGTGTTTCTGTTTCTAGTCTGTTTGTGTGTTTTTGCTGCTGATACAACCAAAGTTCCCCCTTTGTGGGACAATTAAAGGATTAGAATTCTGCGAGCGCAGCGACACACACTCATTAACCTCTGTCTCTCTTCCACAGCATGTCTTTTATCCTGTCTTCCTTCTCTCACCCCAACCAATCACAGCAGATGGCCCCGCCCCTCCCTGAGCCTGGTTCTTCCTGTTCAAAGGGAGTTTTTCCTTCCCACTGTCGCCAAAGTGCTTGCTCGTAGGGGGTCATATGATTGTTGGGATTTTCTCTGTATCTATTATTATAGGATATACTGTACAATATAAAGCACCTTGAGGCGACTGTTGTTGTGATTTGGCGCTGTGTAAATTAAATTGAACTGAATAGAAAAAAGATCAAAGCTATGCAGCACTTGTTACAGTAAGCTGCAGGGACGCACGTCTGCTGTCTGAGCACAGTTAGTGTAACTGTTTCTCTGTAACAGCGTCTCACACACACACACGTTCCCAGGATAACATTGGCAGATGTTTATGGATGAAACTCGTACTCTAATGTCGATTATTCAGCGGATGAAGACATCTTTGAGTGGCAGCGCCCTCAAAGATGACAAGCTAATAATCCATGAATACATCTGGATCCATAAACAGGAAGAACGTGCCGAGAGAAAATGTTCAAACCCAAATAAATGAACAGGTAGCATGCGCACTGCACCCCCTGCTGTACAGTGGAGGTACTGCAGACAGAATAAACGGATTTTTTACCGAGGTTTGATATTACAATCAGGCAGGACTTTAGAAACAAACCCACCTTATCCCGTGGATGTTCTTGATGGCGTAGCTGATCTCCTTACGAAGAGTCTTCTCATCACTCTCCAGCTGCACAAACACATTTATGACATCACTCGCCTGCCACAGGAAGTCCTGCTGCACACTGAACCGGCATGATGTCGCACATGGTGCGATGATGTCACCTGAGCGGAACGGTTACCTTGACCAGTTCGAAGGGGAAGCGTTCGTGGAAGATGCGGTTGATCTTCGCCCCTCCCGACAGCTCGTAGGTGTCCACCTGATCCCCGGACCCTTCGATGCGCTTCTCAAAGTCCACAGCGAACTGCTGCACCATCCTGCCGTGAATGTACAGCGCTGGTTATACCCAACCGACATCTGACACTTAGATCTCACACCTGTAGGCTCATCTAGTCGTGCTCCCTTCACCTGAAATCACACTCGTGACTCTACTGTCACCTCGACCCTTGGTCCTCTCTAGCTTACCAACACAGCCCCTCCTTCAGCTCCCTTCATAGAACTGTGGTCAGAGATTTCCGCTCGTCACAGGCAGGAATGTCGTTTTGGGCGTTTCTAACGAGTTCTTCGAACTCTTCCTTTTCCAGGGTGGACTCACTGCAGAGCACGACTTCTACATATATAGTGTCTCATAAATCTAATGATGGTGAGTCCCAGATTCAAGTCCTAATGGGACCCAAGAGGGTCGTTGACCCACTATTGATCATGTGCCTCATCGCATGTTCAAAGATGGTCGTTCACAGTGGACACAGATTTACTCCACTGTGAACGACCATCCTGGAACAGAGGGCGGGGCTTACGACACCAACTGCCATCTATAATCCAGTTTTGAGATCCTTCACACACCCACTCACATCCTGGGTCATCTGACCTCAGTGAGTCACATGATAGGGTGGGGCTAGGTTTCACAGTGGGTTCACCTGGAGCCTCTGCTGATAATGACCCACACCTGTTTTCACACCTTGCCTCATATGATGAGGCACTACGGTCAATATTTTGTCAACGATCTCATTAAGGGACACTCCCATAGGGCTAAAATCTGGGACTCTCCACCCTTTGGTCTGGAACTGGAGAAGCTTCTCGGAAGAAAATTTCTTTCCAAGCTCCTCAGATGTTCTGCGATATCTTTTTACATGACGAGGCTTGTTAACATCTCGTTAGTGATAAAAAGGATGTGTTTGATGCACTCGGGGTCACTCGGGGTCTAAAATCGGTCCAAGAGGTAAAGCTGAGGCTTTCAAACGCAGGAGCACTGCAGCAGCGAGCACGCATAGTGGAGGCAGCATCGTGCTGTTTGGTGCCAGTGGTACATTACACAAATTTGTTCAAGTAATGGAGTAACCTTCAATCAGTAACTACAGGGTTGAAACGTGGACACAGTTGGGGACAAACACACATTAACACTAGATCTGGAATGGATAAAGCGGGCTAACATTAACTGACTTCAACCCTGTTGAAAATGGGAGACCTTAAAAGCCGGCTGTGTAAAGGAACCAAGTTTAAATGAACTCTACCAAGAAGAGATGTCAAATATCATCTGGTAGCCTGTTGATACCAAAAGTGTCTGCTTGATGAGCAACTTGCTAAGAGATAACCAAATATCAGTGTGTATGTGTATACTTGAGTCTGTAAGTATACTGTAGACCCTGTGTGTCCAAAGTAAACTCAGACGTGTTCATTAGTCCTTAAACATATGCTGTGAAATCATTCATGCCAAGCTATGCGTTTTCTCTACACTCTACCAGTGTAGAGAAAACGCATAGCTTGGCATGATGCATGTTGAATCTTGACACGTTGAATCGTTGTAACTGCGTGTTAAAGAGAGCCGTAGGTGAATATCTGTGCTGGTCCTTACTGCAGCAAAGCCTTGGTCTTGCGGCTCGGGTCATCCGGTCTGAAGTTCTTGTACTCCTCCACCTCCTTCTCGATGGAAAGCAGCTGACTCTGCAGTTTACTGCGCAACGCCGGCAACGTGTCCCGAATGTGATTGGTCAGTTGCTGGAGGTAGCAGAGAGGTGCTCTGTTATTTATCACTGACATCAGAACATAGGTGGAATTAAAGGCAGGGGTTTGTATCATATCTATCTAATAGACTCCAGTTTGTGCATGTAAATGGAGAGTCCTCTTCACACACTGAGGTTAATTATGGAGTTCCACAGGGTTCAGTGCTAGGACCAATTCTGTTTACATTATACATGCTTCCCTTAGGCAGCATCATTAGAAGACATAGCATACATTTACACTGCTATGCAGATGACACCCAGCTCTATCTGTCCATGAAGCCAGATAACACACACCAATGAGTTAAACTGCAGGAATGTCTTGAAGACATAAAGACCTGGATGGCCGCTAACTTTCTGCTTCTTAATTCAGATCAAACTGAGGTTATTGTACTCGGCCCTGAAAATCTTAGAAATATGGTATCTAAGCAGATTCTTACTCTGGATGGCATTACCTTGGCCTCCAGTAACGCTGTGAGGAACCTTGGAGTCATTTCTGACCAGGACATGTCCTTCAACGCACATATTAAACAAATATGTAAGACTGCTTTCTTCCATTTGCAGTTAATCCAAAATGCTGCAGCAAGAGCCCTGACAGGGACAGGGAGCAGATTTCTCCTGTATCGCCGTCCCTTCATTGGCTCCCTGTTAAATCCAGAATCCTGCTCCTCATAACTTCCTCAAAAATCAGACAGTGTTTTGGAAATGTTCTGGGGAAATTCAAAGAGTATTTATACAGTGAGGACCTTTAGCTGTGCCAGTGTTTGTGCTAAGCTAACAGAACTCACTGCCCAGCCCTGTGGAAAGACAGATTTGAAATCCTTGCAGTCAGAAGACTTGGGAGAGATCTTGTGCATTTACCTGGTTGAGAATCTTCTGCAGGTAGGCGGTGCCCATGCGGTCTGCCAGGTGACGGTAAGCTGGGTGAGATAGGAAGAACTTCCTCTCGGCCTGCAGGGCTGCGGTGATGTCTTTCTTCCCATCGATGTCTTTCTGACTGCGATTCACGACCCCGATGTAACCTGACACAGTGAAAGTCTCATATTGTCTCTGTCTGCTCAGCTGTAGCCTGTTCTGTCTCTTCACCTCCACATTGAGTGAAATTTGAAATGAAAGTGTTTGAGGTGACTTCAAATCTGACTGAGCAGGCAGCTGACCACCAACCAGTGAGAGGGTTTGGTGTAATGTCATGCATCTGTACCTCTTCGTAGCGGCAGCAGTTTGTTCTCCAGGATGTCTCTGGCGTCGGTCCCTTCATCCATCAGATCCAGTTTGGTGATGACCCCGATGGTCCTCAGACCTGCGCGACATTACCGAAACACTTTATTTAGTCCAGGAAAGAACAGTACAGGTGAAAGATGCAGGTGGAGCTGTCAGGAGCCTTACCTTGTGGGTCAACCTCCTTAGCGATCTTCAGGGCGTCAGAGTTAGCAAGGTCAGAGTTGGCTGGGGAAACAGCCAATAGGAGGCAGTTTTCCTTAGTAACGAACTGCATGATCATGTCTCTGATCTGGTGCTCGATGTCGGGTGGCTGGTCGCCCACTGCGACCTTCGTCATCCCAGGAAGATCCACCAGAGTCAGGTTCAGGACTGAGGACAGACAGCAGAGTCAGGACCAGGACAGGTGTGTATGTGTGTGTGTGTGTGTGTGTGTGTGTGTGTTACCATTGGGGGAGTAGACTCTGAGGTTGATGGGGACCGGACTGATGCCTTTGTTCTGCCCCGTCACTCGATCCGTTTCAGCTTCAATCTCCTGACGAACTTCATCAAAGTCCGTGAACTTCTTCCCTTTGCAGTGCAGGAACTCGGCATACTCTGATCAATATACATCACACGATCAGATCAGACACCGCACGGACGAACCACGTGTCTCTGCACTGTGAGTCTCACCTGTGGGACAGTTGATGAGCTGCAGCACGAGGGGACGCCGAGTGACGATGCCGGATCCACGAGGGAGGAAGTCCCTGAGAGGAGGAATAAAGATACGAGCTAGTAACAAAGGACACGACTGTACATAATTTTATTGATCATTAGATTCTGAACGATGTCTGTAAGCCTCTGGCTGTCTGATCGACTTTGCGAAGGACAGGCTGAGCCGTGTCTTTGGTACCACCAAAGTGCTTTTTCAGAGGTCGTGTTATTCACACTCGTTCTGGCCTTAAACCAGGCCCAGTTGTCCTTGGGAGACCCTACCAAGGGCAGGCTGAGCCCAACAACGCCGCTGATTTATTTGATATTTGTATTAATAATAAATCTGCACCTTTCTGCAGATGACGCTGTACCGTAGGCCGACTCACTCGACTCTGAATCATCCTGTTGAGGTGCTTTAAACTGCATTGCAGTGGCTGCAGACTTTATTGTGCAGCTTAAAGTTAGTTATTAATGCTAATAAAACCAAATTCATCCTGTTTTCCAGAAATCACTCACAGATTGTTTTTTATAAACTGGGAGATTGTATTGAAAGTGTGTAATCCTATAAATATTTGAGTGTTCGGTTGGACAACAAAGTTCAGACGGAGCACTGAGTGCAAACTTTAGATTTGACTTTATTATGAAAAGTTTTGGTTTACCAGTCAGCAGTTAGTAAAAACGTGCACAGGTTATATTCTTAACCTTGATTATAGTGATATTATTGATGTGCACGCTGCCTCCTCTGTCAGACTCTGCAGATCACAGCTCTTCACATGTCCCATCAAACTCATTGCACACATCACTGGACCGCTTCAGTTTAAATATGAACTCTGAATATCTTCAAACAGCTGCTATGATCTGAGCTTCTCTGACTGGGTCTTTTTTAGCCCTCTCTAATTTTGCACCTTGGCTGCTGACAGACACTAGCTCTGCTTTTAAGATTCAAACTTTCCTTTTTGGATCAGGTGACCCTGAATCCTCCCTTAGTTATGCTGCCAGGTGTAGGCTGCTGGGGGATTCCCATGATGCACTGGGTGTTTCTTCTTCACTCACTATATCAGGGGTGTCAAACATACGGCCCAGGGGCTCGATGTTTGTTAACTGTAAAGACTCCCCGAGGAATGAAATAACAGAAAGTTTATGTTTTCTTTTGTTTTGATTTTTTTTTTACAATAGATTCAATAGAATACAATTGAATACGTGCTTTCCCACGTCGTCTTCTACGTTGAGAGACACAGGAGACCCTCAAGGAGAGAGCGGGTAGGGGACCCGGTCCTTGTTAAAAGATACCTGAGCCACTGGGAGAAGCTGGTTCTCAACAACGGTGTGTTGTACAGAGTCTCCAGAGACCAGATATCAGGTAACAGACGACTGCAGTTCGTGGTTCCTGACTCGTTGAAGGCCGAGGTCCTCAGAGGGATCCATGATGATGCTGGTCACCAGGGCCAGTTCAGGAGTTTAGACCTGGCTAGAAAGAGATTTCTCTGGTTGAACCTTGGGCGTGACGTGAGAGGCCATGTACGGGGATGCCAGCGCTGCGTAGTCAGTAAGACCATCTAACCAGAGGGTCGTGCTCTTTTGCTCAGCATGTCCTTGTCCAGACTGTTGGAGTTGGTCTGCATCAACTTTTGGTCGGCTGAGGCTTCACACAAGTCTGTGGACGTCTTGGTCATCACAGACCACTTCACTGGATGGGCGCAGGCCTTCCCATACAAGGACCAGTCGGCTAAACAGCTTGCAAGGCTTCTCTGGAACAGGTACTTCTGTGTGTTCGGCTTTCTGGAAAGGATGCACAGCGACCAGGGTGCTAATTTTGAGAGTCAATCGATAAGTGAGCTCCTCAGAGTCTCTGGTGTGGGCTGCGTATAGGGAGGGAGATTTGAATGCCCCTGCTGTGAGCTGTGTTGGTGCTGATGGTGACTGCTCACCCGATGCCATGGATGGGACAGCTGACCTGGAGGTTGTCTCTGAACCTTTGGACCCTGAAGAGAGGACAATTGCATGGGTGTCGCAGTTGACGGAGTCCAGCCGGTCTCAGGGAGATGTTACTGATGTTTCAAGCATGGATTCAGTCCTGCCAGCCGCATCGGGCTTGTCTGTTGAAGTGGACTTTGACCAAGCTGGTTCTAGCACGGCATCCCAAGGTGTCAATATTGCTACGAGCTGTGGGGAGGGTGTACAAGTATGCTCTACTACACCTGAGGTAGTGGTGGATATAGTTGCTCATGCCATTGCTCAGTCCCCAAAGGTTGACTATGGCCAAACCGGGGATGCTTCCCAGATCAGAACCAGACTTGGGCGACTTGTCAAACCAGTGAATAGACTGATCCAAATGTTTTGTTTATATGTCTACCTGAGTGATGGGATTTGTACTTGCTGTTACGTACTCTGCATTTTTGTTGTTTTTTTCCCTGTTGAGCCGTGGTACACACCTTGTAAAGGGTTATTGGTAGGGTGTATTTCGGGCACTCTGCTGCCAGTTGCTGGGTTGGGAGTTTAGCGCTGCTCCAATCCCACTTCATCCTTAGGGATACGTTTAGTTGGTGTTTGTGATTTTTGACCTCTGTTTGGTTGGTGTGTACCAGTGTGGGTGCCTTTGGTACCTGAGGCTCAAATTTGATCAAATTCAGTGGGGCTGAGTATAACAGAGTTAAAAATACATCTGGAAAAACATGTACTTACCTGGTCTTAATTATTATTTTAAGTGTGAATTTTATCATCTTTGTTGTATTTTATTTTGAAAATCCTTCAACCGGATCTCGCTCTGGCGTTTAGAAGCTTCTAAGGCTTCTGTTCCTCACAAGGCCCATTTGCACTGTGAGGGTAAGTTCTGTAATGAAAGGCTCTGGCATCTTTATGGTTTCTGGTGTAAATGTTGTTACATAGGTTGTACATGTTGGTGTATATAGATTTGTATTGATGTTAGAACGCTACTGTGTAACTGAAACAAAGGTTGGTTGCTGTTAAACAGTGTTTCTGCCGTATCTATGCTCTTTTGCAGTAAGCTTTTGCCGGCCCCCTAGTGGTTGCTGCGCATAGCTGGACTTACTGTTTTTCTGCGCTTTTTTGTGACGTTTGCTTTACATTGCAGGAGCTACAATTGCTGGTGAGGGACCAGACAAAGAGCGATTCATAAGACCCTTATGAAAAGGACACCGAGGGAACAGTTTACCCTGCCCGGGATAGGGTTACCGGGGCCCCGCCCTGGAGCCAGGCCCGGGGAGGGTGCCCGAGGGCGAGCATCTGGTGGCCAGGCCTTAGTCCATGGGGCCCGGCCGGGCACAGCCCGAAGAGGAGACATGGGCCCATCCTCCCGCAGGCCCACCACCCGCAGGAGGCGCCATAGGGGTCGGGTGCATTGTGTGCCGGGTGGCGGCCAGGAGCGGAGGCCCTGGCGGACTGACCCCCGGCTGCCAAGACTGGCAATAGGGACATGGAATGTCACCTCTCTGGTGGGAAGGAGCCTGAGTTAGTGCGTGAGGTTGAGAGGTAAGATAAGATAACCTTTATTAGTCCCACACGTGGGAAATTTGTTTTGTCACAGCAGGAAGTGGACAGTGCAAAAGTTATGAGGCAAAAATTAGAATACAATAAGAATAAATACAGTACACAGCTGTACAGAATAGAATAAAATAAAATACTATATACAGTAGAATAAAATAAAATAAATATACAATAAGATAAAAATAGAATACAAATACAAATACTATATACAACTGAGTAAAAATACAACGATGACAGAAAGGATTATTGCACTTAGTATTATTGCACATGTATGGATGTGTGTGCTTGATCAGTTAAAGTCTTTGTTGTGGAGTCTGACAGCAGTGGGGAGGAAAGACCTGCGAAATCTCTCCGTCCCACACCGTGGGTGCCGCAGTCTCCCACTGAAGGAGCTGCTCAGTGCTGTCACAGTCTGCTGCATGGGGTGGGAGATGTTGTCCATCAGGGATGACAGCTTAGCCGCCGTTCTCCTGTCACTCACCACCTCCACTGGGTCCAGAGGGCATCCTAGAACAGAGCTGGCCCTTCGGATCACCCTGTTCAGTCTCTTCCTGTCCCCAGCAGAGATGCTTTAACTGAACAAACACACACATCCACACATGTGCAATAACACTAAGTGCAATAATCTTTTCTGGCATCGTTGTATTTTTACTCAGTTGTATATAGCATTCGTATTCTATTTTTATCTTATTGTATATTTTTATTCTATTTTATTCTACTGTATATAGTATATTATTTTATTCTATTCTGTACAGTTGTGTACTGTATTTATTCTTATTGTATTCTAATTTTTGGGTGAGAAGTTCGGCCATCCGGGAGGGGCTCAGAGTAGAGCAGCTGCTGCTCCACATCGAAAGGGGCCAGCTGAGGTGGTTCGGGCATCTGACAAGGATGCCCCCTGGGCGCCTCCTGGGTGAGGTGTTCCAGGCATGTCCCACCGGGAGGAGGCCCCGGGGCAGACCCAGGACACGCTGGAGAGATTATATCTCTCGGCTGGCCTGGGAACGCCTTGGTATTCCCCCGGATAAGCTGGAGGAGGTGGCTGGGGAGAGGGAGGTCTGGGCCTCTTTGCTTAGGCTGCTGCCCCCGCGACCCGGCCCCGGACAAAGCGGATGAAGATGGATGGATGGATGGACAATTGCTGGTACCTTCAGAAGACACATGTTGAGTGTGTTTTGTCTGCTGCAGCTACGTGAGCTTGTTAACGGTCATTTTGTCTGTAAAGCTCAAGCATGCGAAAATGTAGTGCTCTACCGTAATTTGTCCACTAGAGGGAAATGTTGAGCCGGTGATACTGTTTACTGAGACTTCTGTTATCCTGTTATTTTGTCTTATACGGTTGTGAAATGTATTTTTATGGGTTATAAGATTTCTTTTTGTATACAAGTTCAGTGTGACAGACTGTAAAATGGGAGAAATGATTATTTTCCAACTTTTCTTTATTAAGAAGCAAATTGTAAGTCTGTCAACACAAGGTGCGTTTGCTGGTACCATCAGAAGACACATGTTGAGTGTTTTTTATGTCTTCTGCAGAATAAACCACGAAAAGCCAACCTTTCTGAGCGTCTGTGATTTATGAAGAGCCGGAGGCATTACACCTGCAGGTGATGGGGGAGTTGTGTTCAGTGAAGGAGAGGCAAGGCAGAGTAACGTTGCGTCGAGACAAAAGTGGACGAAAGAGAGGCAAACTTGCGGCTCCACAACTATAATTGTAACGTAACGCAGTAACATATTATCACATCTCACATCTCGTATAAAAAAAAATATATCGATATATTTAAAAACACGATATATCGCCCAGCCCTAATATTTACTTTCGTTTTCTCATATCTTGGAGTTTAAAGTGCAGTTTCACTGGTTAACAGTGACAGAAAGGGGAAGTCACTGGTCTGCTCACACAGACGTCTGTGACTGAAGAGTGTAATGCTGTGCCTTCTAACTTGGCTCTGCCTTGAAAAAGACATGTTGATGTCAGGGACGTGCTGGTTAAATGACATAAGAGAGTTCAAACACACGAGTTGGATGATGCCCCGCAGGAAGCGGCTTCACGGACCCCGGAGGTGGCAGGGAGAGGGAGGTGCTACGCTGGGATGGATGGTTTTCTTTTGTCGTGCTGCATCACATCCCCTTCACTTACGTAACTGAAGGAAATGTGTTATAGAGGAGGCAGGACAGAGATGGTTCCACTGTGGCCCACTCAAGTCTGCATTCAATGAAACACACTGTGAGCTGTGTGATGGGATCCCTCCGAGAGGCTTGAAGAAAAGCATCGTCACGACATCCTCACAGTGTGAGTGTGTGTGTCTCTGTGTGTGTGCGTGTGTATGTGTCTGTGTGTGTGTCTGTGTGTCTGTGTGTGTCTGTGTGTGTGTGTCTGTGTGTGTGTGTGTGTCTGTGTGTGTGCGTGTGTATGTGTCTGTGTGTGTGTCTGTGTGTGTCTGTGTGTGTGTGCGTGTGTGTGTGTGTGTGTCTGTGTGTGTGTGCGTGTGTGTGTGTGTCTGTGTGTGTGTGCGTGTGTGTGTGTGTGTCTGTGTGTGTGTGTGTGTGTGTGTGTGTGTCTGTGTGCTGCAGTGTGAGTCCTCTGCAGTCAGCTCACACACATCACGCTGATATTGTCATACGATGCTGCCCTGACCAAAAGCCTCCTGACTCATGTGACCTGAAGCAACCAATAAGAGCAGAGATGCAGACAGAGACACCCCCACCCCCCACCCATTCTCAGAGTGAAGATAAAAATATTCAGCCAATCACATGCCATCTTCCAGCAGGACTCAAACTACAGACCTCAGAGACACACACAGTTTCTATATGCACAGATCCTCCACCCTGCTGCCACCTCCTCCTCTGCAGCTTACAAGTGCCTTCTTCAGTCTCAGCTGACTGCAGGTTTCCCCAATCTTATAAACAGGACGTTTGCATAATGACTGAAACCAGCCCACTGAAGAAACAATGGGCTGGGAGGTCAGTTCGTTATGTTACATCTCTCTTCACTTGCATCCCATTCACAGAAGCGTTGGAGTTAGTCCGTAAGAGATTACAGGATGACCCCAACCTCAGCAGCAGGACCACTCTCAGCATCCACCAAGTGTGTTTGAACTGTGTCTTCACTCCACCTACTTCACATACAAGGCTCAGTTCTACAGGCAGAAACATGGGTGTACCGTGGGCTCCCCAGTTTCACCCATCGTGGCCAATTTGTACATGGAAGAAGTGGAAAAGAGGGCTTTGTGATCCTACCCTGGAACACCAACGGTGATCAATGGTCATGGAATTTGCATAATTATGATTAAGGAACTGACCTCCCAGCCCATTGTTCCTTCAGTGGGCTGGTTTCAGTCATTATGCAAATGTCCTGTATATAAGATTGAAACCTGCAGTCAGCTGAGACTGAAGACGTCACCTGGATGATGACAAAACGTTTCTCCCACAAAACGCTACGTCCAGATGAACAGAATCAGCTTTTGGAGATTTACTTCCCTGGATGATTGAGATGCATCAAGACATATGACGACATAGCCTCTGTGACATCACGCAGAGCAGGAGTAGAAAAAGTGTGCCAAACAGAGTGTTGGGAACAGAGGCATGGCTCATTTCTGACGTTTTTCTTTTTAGGTAGGTCAGAATTTTATCTCAGGAAGTGTTTTCTGAAATATTACTGTCGCCTCTCACACGCTCTGGGCTTTCCATTCATCTCTTTCCACCTTCTTAGCAACAGGGTAATCAGGGCATTCCAGATGTCTTTCCTCCAGTTTTCCAGGTCCTGCTGTGGGATCTTTAGGTGCTCTCGGGCCAGACAAATTATATAATCTCTGTGAGTCGTGATCTGGGATCAGCGCCACAGACAAACACATCCTGCAGATGATGAGGTGAAGGTAGAGCAGGTCATCTACTGATCAGAAGGTTGGTGGTTCGATCCCAGGCTCCCCCAGTCTGCCAGCCAAATATCTTCGGGCAAGATACGGGGCGATCGTGGCTCAAGAGTTGGGAGTTCGCCTTGTAATCGGAAAGTTGCCAGTTCGAGCCCCGGCTTGGACAGTCTCGGTCGTTGTGTCCTTGGGCAAGACACTTCACCCGTTGCCTACTGGTGGTGGTCAGAGGGCCTGGTGGCGCCAGTGTCCGGCAGCCTCGCCTCTGTCAGTGCGCCCCAGGGTGGCTGTGGCTACAATGTAGCTGCCATCACCAGTGTGTGGATGTGTGTGTGAATGGGTGGATGTGTAAAGCGCTATATAAATACAGGCCATTTACCAAGATACTAACCACAAGTATGTCTGCGATGCATCCATCAGAGCGAATGTTACCTAGTTAGCACCTAAAGCATAGAAGAAAGTGCTTGTGTGGTTGCACGGGTGTTGGTGGAGGGATGGGGGGGTGTAGCATGTTTGAGCGTAGAAAAGCGCTGTGTAAGAATCAGTCCATTTACCAGCTCATGAGCGGGTCGGTAACTCTGCTCCACCGCCGTGACACCTCCACCTGAACATCACTCCACCTCCAACCAAATGTCACACCTCCACCTGAATGTGTTTTAAAGGGCTGAACAGAAGAAGAAGAATCTCCACCCCCAGCTCAAACAGACAGGTGGGCACACACGCATTCTCTTTTTCATATCTTAATGAGAGCCTCTAAGCTTTCCCAGCTGCTTACCGAACCATCAAAAAGAACCTAACCATAACAAGCACAGGAAGTTCCCATTTTTAGTACCCACAAAGATGTCTAAACAGGTACACACGCACACACACACAGGGGGACTCACTTGCCCACGAAGTTCTCGAGCACCGAGCTCTTGCCGGCGCTCTGACCGCCCACCACCGCGATCTGCGGCAGGTCGAGGCTGGAGTTCTGGCCGATGGCGGAGAAGGCATCCTGCAGCCGGTTCACCAGCGGGATCAGCTCCTCCATCCCCCGGTTCCCCATGGCGGAGAGGCGGGCGGAGACAGGCGGAGGCTGCTGGTGTGTCTCGCTGCTGCTGTGACCGATCAGCGGCCGATGATCGATCACAGGATCGATCGATGCTGATGATGCTGCTCCAGCTGTGACCTTCAGCTCGTTCTCCTCCTCCTCCTCTCTGCTCCGCTGCAGGGAGGCTCCAAGCACGCTCGCAACCACACACTTCCGGTGCAGCCCTTCACAATAAAACCCCAGCCAGACAGGTTTGTAAGTTCTGACCCGGAGTCCTGAAAGTTGATTAACGCCAGCGAGTGTTCGCTCTTCACCTGCTAAATCCCCATGGTAACGGATGCTGAGCACATCACCTGGTCAGGTGAAGGCCAGCTTTATAGCTCTAGCAGGTCTCACTGCATGTGTATTCATGTTCACATTGCCATGCTGATGCAGGGGAGGATTCTTACCTACTGCTGCAAACACAGAACACACACCTGAACACCTGATCAACCAATCACATTCATTCTCTCTGATCTGATTTCATGTCTCCTTCATTGGGCGGGACAGGAAGCTGTAATGTTTCCATGGATAGAGTCTCTAAAGTCTTGCAGCCGTCACCTATGACAGCAGCTCTGAGCGCTCAGACAAAGTCATTGTCTGCCATTCAAATCTGTATTATAGCACTCGGTCACAAATCACCAGATTAACGATACTCTGCTTGTTCTTCTGTCAGATCATTTACCTGGTACAGATTTTCAGGTTTGATCATCAGTGTTGTCTCATAACGTGTCCGACTGGAGTAGGGGGCGCTCGCAGGGATTGCTGCAGAGACTAAAACCCACTGGAGGCGCTGTTCGCACCTCTGTGGGTGGTAAACCCAGGCTAGCTTTCTGACAATGAACTAGAACAGATTTTGTGTGATCAAAGGTGTGCACGCTGAGCTTCTTTTTCAGGCTTCTGATTGGCCAGTATTACTGCAGGCTGGGTTGGGGTTATATCGCCCCCTGCTGATTTCTCTGAGGCACCTGTCCAGGTGTGACTTTGCCTCTCAACGCTGGGTTTTCTTCAACTGAGCAAACGACACATTAGTGGAAACAACGAGCTGCAGACATGACAGGAAGTGACACGTGCTCTGCTTCTTACCTTTGCTTGCCTCGCTGTCATTGTCAGTTTACAGACTTTTCTTGTCACAGATTCAGATTTTTGGATTTGTGTCAGGATTTTTACGTATATTTAACAACACGTTCAGACTGCTGTACTTTTACTGTGAAAGAACCAGGCCTGACGTCCTGTACTACCTGCAGCAGTTTGCAGTTCCCCGGTGGGACGACAGGGGCGCTGCAGATGATCTGTTCAATGAAACCAAAACTGATCAATAACGATCAGCAGGAGCAGCTCTGATGATGAAACACATTACTTACTGATTATGGATACAAGGAGCCAATCAGATTTTATTTTATTTTTATTTAGGACAGTGCATGTTAATGAACATACATGTAAAAAAAATTACAATGTATGTAAACATACCAGATTATTATATTTCCATCTGTTGTCCATAAAACATAAAAAAATAGACATAATGCTGTCCGTCTGTGGGGTATAAACACGTCTCTGTGGGTTGTAGCTCGAGTGGTCCGGTCTGAGCTTTCTTTACGCCTAATGAACTGCTTCAGTGGTGGTGGAGCAAGGGAGTGTAAGACTTTATATATTAAACACACTCTTTTAAGTTTCACTAAGTTATTGAAGTTCAGTAATTTTTGTTTTTGGTGGTGGGAAGTCGGTTTTTTGTCAAGTAGTTTTAAACGTCTTTTATAAATGTTTTCAATAGTTTTAAGTGTTGTTGGACAAGCAAGTGACCAGGACGTCAAACAATAGTCCATATGAGAGATGATCATTGAGTAAAAATAAGTTTTTGCTACATTCATATTTAAATTATTACGTATATGATTAAAATTTCGATTATTAAATTTAAGTACCTGGGACACTTTATTTATGTGACTCTTGAAGGATAATGTTGGGTCTAGAATGACCACAAGATATTTAAATTCTGGAGCTAATTCAAGCTCTGCTCCATCCAGGAATACGTTTGACTGCTTCAAGTTTCAGGGGCGTTTTGAAAAATACATGCAGACAGTTTTTGAGGTGTTCAACATTAGGCATGAGTCCTCCAGCCAGCTCTGCATTAATGCTAAAGCAGCTGTAAGATCTTTTGCCACCTGCTGGACACTATTTGCTTGCGTATATATAACTGCATCGTCCGCATACATTTGAGTAAATATATTTGGACAGACTTCAGGTAAGTTATTGATAAAAAGAGAGAACAATAAGGGCCCAAGAACAGATCCTTGAGGAACCCCTGTATCACAGTCTAAATATGGAGATTTAACCCCATCCAACACCACACACTGTTTCCTGTGTGAGAGATATGAGGCAAACCCCTGAAGAGCCTGACTGGAGATATTAAACCGAGTCAATCTGGACAACAATATCTGATGGTTTACAGAGTCGAAAGCCTTCCTCAGATCTAAAAATACAGCTCCAACACAGGGACTCTTGTCCAGCAAGCTCTTCAAGTTCTCCACTAACATACACAGGGCAGTATCTGTGGAGTGATGTGCCCGAAAGCCAAACTGCAATGGATGTAATGAGGGTTGGGTGTTTTCTAGGTGTGCAGTGAGGAGTTTAACCACCCACTTCTCAGCTATTTTAGATACGACCGGGAGTATGCTTATGGGGCGATAATTAGCCATGTCAGTCTTCACACCTGCTTTGAAAATTGGTGTAACTGCAGCAATTTTCCAATCTGTTGGAACAATGGAGTGTTTGAAAGACATATTCAAAACACGAGCTGTTGGACGTACGAGGAGATCCAGATGTTCCTTTAGGAAATTTGTGTTAATACCATATACATCAAGTGCTTTTGATTGTTTTAAACCTGTAATTAGTTTAGCAACTTCAGTGTCTGAAATATGAGTGATGGTGAACAAAATCCTGTGTGGATGAATCTGCGCTGGGATCAGTGACACACACACACACACACACACACACACACACACACACACACACACACACACACCCTTTCTTTGGTGAAACTTTCAAGGACACCACGACAGACGGCTGTCAGCACTTTTATTGTCTCACACATGAAACTCTTCATCATCATCATCAATTATTCAAAGCTTTTTCATACTGTTTGCTCAGTGGACCAAAAGTATGTGGACAGGTGTTCCCGCCAAAGGGAGGAGTGACTTCGATGTGACACTCGCCATGTGAAAGCAGCAGGAAGTCCATCAGGCAGTAAAGTTTCATCCAGTGAAGCTGATAAACAGTTGCTCTCTTTCACCAGAAACTAAGCAACATGGTTGCACGGTGATTGACAACATTTAGGGCGGGGCTAATGATGAATGAGGACTCGGCCCCATGAGGGTTTCTCTGTATTTAAATGCGTGTTCAGCCAATCAGACGGCTCATTAACCCTGGCTCCATTCATCAAACCGCGCCCACACAGTCAGAGATTCACTGACATGTCACATGACAGGCATTGCTCGCTTTGACAGTGTGTTTAATCGCAGTTTCTAAGTGTAACGTGCTGACATCACTCCATGTGATCGTCCAATGGGAACGTCTCACTGACATGTGACACATTCAAAACTGGACTCTGACACCACTTCCTGTTTGTTTAAAATCAGCTAAAGACTAAAACCATAAATAAACGTGCTGACCAATCAAACGCAGAGTGACGCCGAGGTGTTCAGGTCGCCTCAGAAACGGCACCAAGACATCGGCCAGTTTTTCGCTATACAAGAAGAACTTAAAAAACACTTGAAGACTCTGAATCTGCTTCTTCCTCCCAGGTGCACCTGCAGCAGGTGAGCCAATGTTTACATGTTGATCTGTAATCCAAAGTTCCAGGTGACTCAGTCCTGGTCCTGGGGCAGCTTGACGAAGGCGATGGCAGCAAGCTCCTTGCAGAACTCCTCGAGGACGATGACTCCTTTGAGCAGGGTCAGGTGATCCAGTCTGTGGACACACCCACAGGAGAACTCAGGTGAACACAGGACCAGCAGCGCTCACAGTCAAAACAGCTGAGTTCAGTACAGGTGGAGTCTGGAGTACGACGGCAGACTGCACAGGGCTGCAGCTACTGATCACCGAGTAATCGAGTAAGAACATTTTTGTCTTATTAATGAGCGATAATAAACACACAAAGAGAGAAAACTTCTTATTTGTAAGCACTTGAAACAGTTTTTATATCATTTCAAAGCCTTGTAATAAATCTAGGGCTCCTCGCGCCCCCCTCTAGACTCACGCCTGTACACTTCCATGTAAAACGTGACGGCTGCCGTCAGCCTGGAGCGAACTGTGGGGTTAAAACATGCCTCAGATTATCTGGAGAGCTGTGTGTGTGTGTGTGTGACACAAGCGGCGGTGGGTGGAGCCTACTTCACATCACGGTTTGTTGAGGCTCCGACTCCTGCAGCTCTTTCCCAGTCAAGGTTCTAATGGTGGACACCATGTTTCCTGTCACGCTACCGTCTCCCTAACGGCTCCGCCTCTATGCTCTTCCCGCCTCGTTTCTACTGCAGCAGCTTTCACTCGAAACGCTCGTGTTTCCGTCATTAACACATTAAACAAGCATCAAAGAAGAATTTGTGCAGAGACATTTTATAATCGAGTCACTCGATGAGTCGCTGCAGCCCTGGTAAGTGTGTTTACGGCGCCAGGCGTGGCTGGAGTGAGGTGTTACAGCAGGTAGTTACCCGGGGTCGTGCGGCAGGCCCAGCAGCGCTCTCCTGGTGTTCAGCAGTCGCTCGCTCAGGTTAGAGACCTGCTGGATCCTCTGCATCAGCTCTCCCATCACCTGGCACACACACAGGTGATAAAACAGACATGCCCTAACTTAAAAACAAATGCATGGCCCCGCCCTCCTCTGGAGAACGTGTCTCACCCTGATGAGGACAGAGAAGAGTGACCTGGAGGACTGAGACAGGTGTATGTAGGGGTTGAGCAGGTACTCGTGCAGCAGAGGGTGGCTGAACGCCGACAGCCTGGAGAGAACAGCCGTCAGCTGCAGGTTCAACTCGTACGGCTGCAAACACACGACATCATCGTCATCACCTGCACAGGTGAGCCAGGGGGAACCACGCAGGGCACAGGTGTGTGTCTGTGTACCTGCTCCAGGAGGCGTCCCAGACGGTCAAAGAGAACTTTTAGCAGGTGACCTTCAAAGAAGGAGGCGGAGTCTTTACCTGACGACAGGGAAAGGGGGGGGGGAGTAAGCGGCCAATCCCAGGACAGCGAGAGAACCTGACACTCGGTCACCTGAGGAAATGGGAGGAGTCAGACAGGGTTTGACTGTAGGGTCAGAGACCAGTGACAGCTGTGTGTGTGTGTCTTCTGACCAGTGTGTGAGCGTCGTGGACGTACGTCTCGTATCCTCCTTCCTGCAGCAGCTGAGACGACCGCACCTGAACAGGAACCAAACACAGGAAACTACACACACACACACACACACACACACACACTCGTGTTTTGTTCCTCGGGTTAACTCGTTACTCTCTGTGCGGCGCAGCTTCAGGTGCGTTACCTGTTGATGACATCATCAGCTGTCTGGGGTCCGGGTGGAGGAGGCGGAGGGGGGTGGGGACTGTCTGAGAAGGTCAGGCTGTCGGAAAAGAAGGGGTCGTCCTCTGGGTCTCTGACACACAGGAAACGCATCATCAGCCGCGGACAGCTAAGACACAGGCCAACCCGCCACACATGAAGCACCTACTCGCTGTCCTCGCCACTCTCCGTCTGCCGCTCCTCCTGTGCCGAGGCCGGTGGACTCAGGTAACTCTGAGTGTGCAGGAAACTCAGCACCAGCACGTCCAACACGTCCCTGTGAGGCTTCTGGAGCAGCTCCTCCACCAGACAGAGCGACACCATGCTGATCTGAGGACACACAGTGGTTTCTATGCTTCCCGTCTCTGCACTCTAGCTAGCTGCAGGTGTCAGCTCGAGTGGGCGTGCTCTCACCTGGTCAGAGATGTGGTCGCAGCGGCGCAGCAGCGGCTGAGCGGCGTCGCTCCGCAGCAGGAAGTGGACGAGCTGATCCAGCAGGGATGAGGACTGGACGAGCCTGACAGTGGCACAGAGGACGGAGGTGGAGCCCAGCACCACCTGCTCACACCTAAACACACACAAACACACACCTAAGATCTGATAGGACCCCCACTTCCTGTGAGGAGGATGACGATGGATGATGAAGGACTCACGTGTCCAACAGCTGAGGCTGAAGAAGCTCCACCAACCAGAGCTGATGAACACACACAGCCAACTTCACTGACAACACCTGCAGACACACACACACACGCACACACAGAGTGAGGTGTGAGTGGAGATTAGATGGTTTTGTTAGCATTAGTGATAGCTTAGCAGCAGTGTTAGCATTAGCACTATCAAATGTATCTTGATGCAATCACCCAGGCACGGAAACGAGTTGGTTCTGTTCATCTGGCAACAACGTAGCAACAACCACTGATTGATGATCACACACACACACACACACACACACACACACACACACACACACACACACACACCTGTTTATGCTAATGATCATAAACTGAGCTGTTCACCAGTGCTGCTCGTGTCAGCTATTGTGCAGATGTCCTGCTTACGAGGTTGGAGACCTGCAGTCAGCTGATGATGAAACCTTTTCTACGTCCAGATGAACAGAAGCAGCCTTTGGGAACCATCAGCTGTACTACAGCGCTGAGGATCATGACATCATCAGCTTGACGCATCATGGGACCGTGGTTAACACGAGCTGGCGATGGAGCAGACGCAGGTAGAAGCTGTGTTTACTGTGAAAGTTAAATCGAGGACATTGCCCAATATGTGCAAATAAAGAATAGTAAGTCACCCCATCTTCACTGTACACGAGGCATCCCTCAGTTCAAGTCTAGGCCCCTGGTTATGTTCACCCTATGACTTGCTCAGTGTGTGCAAAAATGTAGACAATTATTTATGCTGATGATACGGTAATTGTTACACAAGCCAAACTGCTGATGATGCAGCCCATCAGCTTTCATTGGCATTACATGATTTACAAAAATGGCGGAAGGACTCATGTCTGTGCCTTAATATGGTAAATGGCCTGTATTTATATAGCGCTTTACTAGTCCCTAAGGACCCCAAAGCGCTTTACATATCCAGTCATCCACCCATTCACCCATAATGTTAAAAAGACCGTATCAGTGATCTTTAGTAAAACTATAACAACCGTGGCTGCAGTGAAAGTTCGCTTGGGTGCACAAGAACTAATTATTGTTGAGGAATTTAAGTATTTGGGAGTGCTGCTAGACTCAAAATGATCCTTTTAAAGAACACAAACAAAGTAGTGAAAACTGTAAATGTTAACATACAGAACTTTAGACATATCCGCACATCATTAACAGACACAGCAGCGACTACATTGCTGCACTCTATGACACTGGCTCATATTGAATTTATATAGAGAGATATAGATAGAGAGATAGATATATTGAATCATATTGGTAATTTACAAAGTTATACATGGTCTGGCGCCTCCACCAATGAGTGATTTTATTAAAAGTCTAGCAGTGTTGCCTCGACTGACCCGAGCCACTGTGAGAGGGGATTGTGAATCTGCATTTAGACCTTTTCACAGATGCTCTGTCATATCAGGGAGTGAGCTTCTGGAATAGTCTTCCTTTGCTAGCGAGGGAAAGTTTCCCTCTCTGTAAGAGTCACTTAAAGGGCGGCTGAGGGACACAATAACATGTGATCATGGTTAGTAATCATGCTTCATATTGGACGTGAAAAAGAGTTAGTGTATTACAAAAAGGGAAACCACTATTAGTGTAATGTGTGAGTGCAATATCAGCACAGTCAGGGCATGTGCAACACTGTGCAATATAACTGATGTGTTTCCGTTCTCTATACTGTCCTCTGTTGTGCATTCTTGTTGTCATTGTTTGTTCTAATATGATGTGATCACTTTTTTTGTCCTTGTCACATGACCACTAAAAAGTGTCTCTGTATGTTTTTCCTAATGTGTGTGTAACAGCAGCCTGCCAGAGGGTCTGCAGATGGAAATAAGCCCAAGGCTGCAATCTGGCATAATTACATTTGTTAGAATGTTCATTAAAAAAAAAACAGCGGGCTGCTGTAGCAGCGCGGTGTGAGCGGACTATCAGCTGGACAGAGGACGTCTCAAAGGACGTGCTGACGGTGCAGGTGAGCTCGCGAACATTTAGCTGTTTACAGCCTTTGACACACGGCGAGGACAACACGGAGAAAGAGCCTGCAGACTGGAAGCATCCTTTGGTCACATGACACTAAAGCTTTCTGCCCACAGACAGTGAGCTGTGTAATGTGAGGCTACAACCCAAAGACCGGCCTCTTCCACAGTCAGCTCACAGTCGGCCCACAGCGAGCCCACGGTCAGCTCACAGCGAGCCCACGGTCAGCTCACAGCGAGCCCACGGTCACGGTCCCTGCCAGGAGAGCGTCACACCTGGAGGACCTGAGACGGTCCAAAGATTGCTCAGGTCATGAGTGTGAGCAGCACGGCGAGTCGTTCGCACCCTGGATGCTGCAGGAGAAATTCATCGCTCTGTTTAGCGGCACGCAGGAAAAACTGAAGAGCTCGTCACAGTCGCACACACCCGAGTGTGAGCTTGAACCTGTTGGATGTGCGCACCTTTGCAGGAGCTCATTTAGACGAGTCTTCCTCCGTATCACCTGTTGGTTTCTCTGTTTACATTTTGCGTGGACAGCATGGCAGCAGCTACCCACAAAGCACTGGCATCCCTGAGCATTATTAGCATTACTAGCAGCTGTGTACCTGTCATGGTAGTATTACCTGTGGTGCCTGTCTCATCAGGTGATCCAGGAAGTCCAGCCAGCAGAAGAAATTGATCATGTGACCCACAGACTGTGAGCTGGGGTCAGTGCTGAGGTGAGAGAACTGAGAGCTGAGGGGAAGAGGAAATGCTGCAGTACACCAGTCTGCATCGTGCACTACTGTGTGTGTGTGTGTGTGTGTGCGCGCGTGTGTTCTTACCTCCAGGGCGTGTGAGGCCAGCTCTGCAGCTCTGCAGCGTCCTCCATAGGCAGCAGGGAGTAGAGGTCCTGCAGCCTCACAGCCAGCAGCTCTCCCAGCTGGGTGTGAGTGCTCAGCAGCTCCCCTGAGAACCCAGCCTGCAGCCCGCAGAGCAGCAGGAGGCTCTCGTGGGCCTTCAGACACACTGAGGTGCTCTGTGAAGGGACAGTGATGAAGCGCTCCGTCATTAGTGCAACACACAGGGTCGCTGCCGCTGACTGCGATTGGTCAGAGCTCACAGTGCTGCGTGCTGACGTCTCTGCTCGTCAAAACTTTCTGTCATCTTTCATTTTCCAGTTATTCAGACGGCACCTGAATGCACCGCGAGATGTTCGGGTTACTGACCTGGCTCTTAGTGAGACCCAGCAGGGCCCTCAGCAGACAGCTCTCTGATTGGATGGGGCCGCAGGGCAGCGGAGGATCTGTCCCCCGACTGGATGCCTGCATGCTGCTCTCTGATTGGTCAGAGCTCAGTGTACTGCTTACTGGTTGGTCTGGAAGCTGAAAACAAAGATAAAAGTCATGTGATAATGAGCTCACATCACGTGACAGGAAGTGGACCTAAGACCTTCTGAGGTTACCTGTAAGACGTATCTGAGCGTGTGGGGATCCTGCTTCACTCTGGAGCAGACGACCAATAGGAACTGAGCTTCCTCCTTTTCAGTCTGGGAACCAGGAAGCGCACAGAGGCAAATCAGCTTCTATGGGGCGGAGCACATAGTGACATCATCAGCACAGGCAGTGGTAGAGAGAAAGTGAAGAACGGTTAGCTTTATTGGGAAGATTTAAATAAAAATAAGCAGCTTGAGCTTAGCAGCATCAGTGTCCTTAGGTGTCCTCAGGTGTCCAGGCTTCAGGTCTGTCCCCTGCGGGCTGTCCCCCAGGTGGCTGAGAGATAAAACGCTGCCTTGTTTCCTCTGTGCTGTGCTCAGGTGGAGTGTCTCACCTGCCTACGCTCTGACGACCTCACTACACTGTCTGTAACCTAAACTTCCTGCTGTGTGCGTGTCACTGTAAGCTGTGTGAGGACTGACAACACCTGCAGACACACAAAGGACTGACAGGCACAGATGAGCCTCTGCAGTGTGCTGTAGATGTTCCACCTGGTTTACCTGCACAGGTCTGTAGACGTTCACCAGCTGCAGCAGAGGCTTCTGCACCTGAGACAGGAGCTTGGAGAAGAAGAGGAGCACCTGCTGGGACATCCCTGGAGGATACTGAGAGAGGACAGAAGAGTTACAGTGTTAGCTCACAGTTCACCGCGTTTCTGCTCTGAAGCTAAAACTGGATTCAGCACAGAGACCCTCACCTGGAGACAGGTGTTCCTACAGACTGTAAACAAACAATGGCTGCTTCGGACTAAAGCTGCAGTCTTTGTAAAGCAGACTATTCTTGCTGTAAAACCTGATCTCTGAGCTCTAAATCAGGACTTCACCAGCTGATGTCACAATGTCTGCTTCCATTGTTCATATACAGTCTGTGGGTTACACAGGAAAGATCCACCAATCAGAGCTGTGAGCTCCTAACGCTACAAGCCATAAAACCTGACCACGCAGCTCAGTCTCAGTGCCAGGTACTAAAACAGGAAGTAAACAGCGAGCTGGTCCTCTAAGATGGGCACATTAGCCTTTCAGACAGGAAGTGAACTCATCAACCTGAACATTTATGACTGAAGAGCAGGATCATCATCATCATCCTAGCCTGCAGCTTTCACTGTATCAGTGAGTGTGCAGCACCATTACCTGAGCCTTCCCCAGTGTGCACAGAGTCTCCAACAGCTTGTGCTGCAGCAGGTACTCCATACAGGCTCCTGTGTCCTCCACGGCCTGATCAATACAGACAGGACATTCAATACTCTGATGGATATGCTGATCAATACAGCTCTGAGTCACACTGACGCACCTGCTGCTTCTCCTCGTACACCAGGATGTCCAACATCTGTCTGAGATGCCAGGGGATGTCCGTCTGTCTGACAGGACGACTGTCATCTACACACACACACACACACACACACACACACACACACACACACACACACACACACACACACACACA
The DNA here is from genome assembly GCF_057382275.1 of Copadichromis virginalis. Lineage (NCBI taxonomy): Eukaryota > Metazoa > Chordata > Actinopteri > Cichliformes > Cichlidae > Copadichromis > Copadichromis virginalis. The sequence goes on from NC_140629.1 coordinate 41,013,589, forward strand.
CACACAAGAGGAATTCAATTGGCTGGTTGTGTGGCTGTGGTAACAACTAGCTGCAGGTTAAAGAGCCTCACCTGTCGTATCGATATAATAATTGGTGATTGATTTCCAGTGATCGACAAACGAGTCAAACAGCTCCACCGTGGGCTCCCTCTGACAGACAGGTGAGATGTGAGGCGGAGTCAAAATGAGTTTAAGAATACTTAACAGACAGGAAGTCCAAAAAAAGCCACAGAGATGTGGTGTTTAGAAAAACTGTGTCTCAGCTGTTGTCCCCCATTATGGATGGAGATCTCACAGTCCAGGAAGGCTAACCAAGACCTTGGTGGTGTTCCAGGGTAGGACAGCAAAGCCCTGTGTTCCACTTCTTCCATGTACAAGTTGGACACACTGGGTGAAACTGGGGAACCCATGGCACACCCATGTTTCTACCTGGAGCACCTTGTATGTGAAACATGTGGAATGAAGACACAGTTCCAAGAGCAAACACATGTCAGCTGAGACTGAAGAAGTCACCCGGACAAAACGTTTCTCCCACTGAAACGCTACGTCCAGATGAAGACAAATTTTGAGGGGCATTTCTTTACCTGGATCATTAAGCATGCATCAAGCCAGGGAACCAATCAGAGTGCTTCATCAGCCCTGACCTAAACCAGCTGAGTACAGATCCATAAAGCTGATCGGTGCCTTCATGTTCTCTGTACTCACTGGTTGCTTTGCCTTCAAACGGCTTGGTTCCGATCAGAACTTGTTAGCTGATTCAGCCAATTACAAGTGAGCTCCTGTCAGCCCCTCCCACGGCGGCTGACATCACAGCTCTGAGCACAGCAGCTTCTGTTTTGGTCCCAGCAGCTGTAGAACTTCATGTCCTGACCAGGTCACCTGTCTCGATCAGTTCACTAGGTTTATTTATAAAGCTGGTTTTAATTAATTTCAAAAAGCTTTACTGGTATACTCATTAGGTGACAGTGAAGTACAGTAACAGCTGGCACACATACCTGTCTGTCCTGTCTCTACCTGTGCGAGTTCCTGAGCCCTGACACAAACCCATCTCCAGCAGGTAAACACCTGGAGTACTCTGAAGCTAACGTTAGCGCCTGTTAGCTTCTGTGTTTACGTTTCGGTGACAGCAGATTGGTCAGGGTCAGCAGTGACAAACAGCTCATCCGAGTGACTAACTTTGTCCAACTTTTCACGGAGCTAACAGCAGCTAACTAACTGCTAACTCACCGTCTCCAGCGCGTGCAGCAGCATGCTCGTGAACCTGCCGAACGTCTCCATTTTCCCGCCTAAACCGAGCGACCCCAGCCGACCGTCAGCCCGATTATTCCCGTTTATTCCCGGTTTTCTGCGACATGTCGACCAGCTGTGCTAACAGCTGAGCGCTCCGTGTCAAACGGAAACCTCCACGTAAACACATCCGATCGGAACTTTCACAATAAGACAACGTCAACGTAACGTATGCTGAGATTTCAGAATAAGCGCTTCAATAATAGTTAAAAACAATCAATTCGAGAGTCGTCGGCTTTAATTAGTTTTAGTAATCAAATTAATTCTAAAAAGTTCAGCATTAAAGTCAGTGTTAGAAAGCATGATGACCTGCCTCTATCAGTCAGACAGTCTGACGTGAACTTTCAGTTAAATACGAAATTTTAAGGAATCACTGATTATTGTGTGAACCGCAGCATCGTAAATAAAATATGTTTAGTTATAAATAAAGTTTTTGAGTAGTTTGAATTCCGATTTCGTCACAGGTCACATGTGGATCAACCAGAGACACGCTTCTAATGCATTCTGTTCATTTCTGTATGAAAACATGTAGAAATATGCAGAAGACTAAAACAACCTAATTGCACCTGGAGCCGCACGGACAGCATTAGAGGGACGCTCAGCTGGTCTGAGCATTTGCATCGTCACAGGTGAGGTGAGGGAGGGGCTTCCTAGGTAAAAGGCGCTAGAGCCCCGCCCTCTTCTGTCAGAGACTCAGGTGGAGCTCAGTGAGAACGTCCAGGTGAGTTCCTCTGTTTCAGGTAAGTTTCTGTGACATCATTTCGAGCCTGTCATCAAGGTGATGTTTGTTTTTCCGCAGAAGCTCTTCATCCTCCTCGTCATCCTCATCTTTCCTTTCCACAGTCAGTCTTGCTTCTCAGTAACTGCTCAGGTGTGTTTCCTCTGCGTTACCTGTGATCAGTGAGGAGGCATTCGCTGTCTGTCGGGTTTTCCTCTTCCTGCTTTTAAACTTCTTGATTTCAAATGTTTAAATATAGAAAACCTTCACTTACTGTTTCTGTGAATGCCACAGAGGTGACACACACACACACACACACACACACCATGCTAAAACATGCATGTCAAAACCAACTGTGTGTGTTGATGCAACCTGAACAGGTTGAAACTTGATAGATGTTTTCATACAGCCTCAGGGTTGGATGACCTGTGAGCTGTCAGGTGTGTTAGCTCATGTTTGCAGGTGTGTCAGAATTGGCACAGGTGTGAAAAAGGAAGTGCACACAATGAACCAGCTACTGCAAGAGGAACACAACGCTGTTAATACGACACACACACACACACACCTGTGCTATGGGAGCTGCAGTGAAATTCATCATCCAACAGCTCTGAGCTTTACGTGTGTTTTCGATTTTGATTGGGCTACAGCACGCACCTGTTTGTTGTCCTGTGACTGATTTTAATGTTTTCATGACTTAGGGTTAGCCAGAGTAAGTAAATCTGATATTGTGGGTGGGGATTACATACACGCCACTGGTTAATGCTTCTGCCACGCCCCTTTCAGTGAAACATTTTCAGGTTGGACTGTTTTCTTTTCTGTGGCTCCGCCCCTTGTAGGTGACATCATGGTATCCCATTCAGAGTTTGAGCGTGCAGGGAAGGAGGCGGGGCTTCAGGTGTGGCGGGTGGAGAACATGGAGCTGGTTCCTGTTCCTGAGAGCCTGTATGGCCGGTTCTACATCGGCGATGCGTACCTGATCCTGAAGAGCACGAGCAACCGCAGCTGTGCCTTGCAGTACGACCTGCACTACTGGCAGGGTACTGCAGTATTTCACGTACTGATACTACTGCCACTAATACTGCTGGAGAACATGTCGTAGTGACAGTCGAAATAAATGCAAACGGGAAGTGGTGTAGCACTGTGACTCGTGATACTGCAGTACTTGGTGGTGGTTGCAGCTGACCAGCTGTTCTGCTCTCTGATTGGCCGACTGTCTCACAGGTTCAGCGTGTTCTCAGGATGAGAGCGGAGCAGCGGCTATTCTCACTGTTCAGATGGACGACTTCCTGCAGGGGGCGCCGGTCCAGTACCGCGAAGTACAGGGCTACGAGTCTGGTACCTTCACCGGGTACTTCAAATCTGGTCTCACATACATGGTAACTACAACACAAGTACTACTATTACTACTAGTAGTGCAACGATATTGAACCGTTCGATACAGTGCTTTCAGTTTGGTACGCATATGTATCGAACAATACAAAATCTTTAATTTATTTTATCAACTTTCCTTCTGACGATGCTGTCTGTGTTGAGTGCTCAGTGGATCTGCGCTCGACAGTGCAGCCTAGGCGGAGTAGTCGAACGCAGATTCACTGAGTGCAGGGCAAGCTAGCGAGACAGAAGTTAAGCTCGTTGCAACATGGCAAATTGAACCTCCCCCACCCTCATTCAGATCTGGCGTTTGGAATTATTTTGGTTTTCATGTGACGTATGACCCTGAAGGTAAGCGAGTCATGGACTAAAGTAAAACAGTATGTTGGATGTGCCACGCAATGCTCAATTACATGGGTGGGAACTAGTGCGTTAGCGCAGTTAGCTCGTTAACGTGTTGGCCGTCCAGCCCCACGCACGGGGCGATCCGCGGTAGCTCTTTAACGGAGATTTGCCGTGTTGTGGCGTTAACGTCATTTCAGATTAACGCTGACAGCACTAGTTGGAACACAACGAATATGACTGCACATTTACTCCGACAGCATCCTAGTGCAAAGACAAGTGGAAGCAGACAAAAACAACAAGCACGCATGCTACAAACTTTACCCGAGTCATTTAGACAGCCGTTAGCACATGATTCTCCTTATGGGGACCTGATATGTTTAATATGCTGCTGAGAATATAGCCCAGAAGAAGCGTATAGTAGAGCTTTTATTTTGGAAAGAGCCATTTCTCTGTAATGAACTCTCTTTTCCAAACATGAGTGATTTCTCCATCAGATAGATTATTTTATTACTTTGTTGTTTCAGCAACATAAAATTTAAAAACTGAACGTTTGAGTTAAAATATATATTTATAATTTTAATAAATGACAAATTAAAAAGGCATGAACATTTTTTTGTATCGAACCGTGAATTTTGTGTATCGTTGCACCCCTAATTACTATGTGTACTTATGCTGATTCTGTGCTCATTAATGAGCTCATTCTAAATGACATCACTTCCTGCCTGTCTGGATACAGAAAGGGGGCGTGGCCTCAGGGTTCAAGCACGTGGTGACCAGTGATGTTGGTGATGTTAAGCGACTGCTGCATGTCAGAGGTCGGCGCGCTGTCAGGGCGACGGAGGTTCCTGTCAGTTGGGACAGCTTCAACCAGTCAGATAGCTTCATTCTGGACCTGGGACAGGTGAGGCAGGGGCGGGACAGGTGAGAGAGGGTGGTACAGCTGTAAACCTGTTTTTCTCTACAGGAAATTATTCAGTGGTCTGGTTCCCACAGCAACCACTTTGAGAAGCTGAAGGCAACCATGGTGAGTACTGACATCACCTAATTACGTCATCATTTTATGATGTCACAAAGCAGAATACCTGATTAATTAAATCTTCGACAGGTGTCTAAGGGTATCCGTGACAATGAGAGGTGTGGGCGGGCTGAGCTCCAGGTCTGCGATGAAGGGGCGGAGCCAGAGAAGATGGTAGAGGTATGCAAATCGTGTGTAATGATTTCATCACAGACTCCTTAGCAGTACAGAAACGCACCACAGCTCAGTTCCTCTGGCGTCCAGCAGAAGCAGCAGTGAGGCACAATAGGCACATTTACAGCCTGATACAGAAACTGTTCTGCTGTTTAAGCTGCAGTGCATGATGGGACGTTCAGCTGACCTTTCACTGCTCTCTGTTGTGTTCAGGTTCTCGGGGAGAAGCCGGAGCTTTCCGAGTCTCAGGCTGACGACACCGAGACAGATGCTTCCAACAGGAAAGCGGTTCGTCTCTACAAGGTAACAAACTCTGGTGTTTCTCACCTGGATCGTCATCCAATCAGCTCTCCGTGGCTGCCCATGATGTCTGAAGATTTACACGTGACTCGTCTCAGGTGTCGAATGCAGGCGGAGACCTGGAGGTCACTGTGGTGGCCGAGGAGAGCCCGTTCTCCCAGAATACTTTGGTGTCCAGCGAGTGTTTCATTCTTGACAACGGAGCCAACGGACACATCTTCATCTGGAAAGGTGAGCACAACAGGTGTGAAACCAGCAAGACCCATCTGACAGGCCGGGAACTGGTCATGGAGAGGGAGCACTCGTTTTTCCACCTGTGAATAAACTGAACGTCCGGAGGTCGCCTGTCTGGATGAGCCTGAACAGAATGTAACACCTGCTGGTCCAAATTAATGGCGTGCGTGCGTGTATGCAGGTAAAGATGCAAACTCGGAGGAGCGTCACGCTGTCCTGAACACCGCAGAGTCGTTCATCTCAAAGATGAACTACCCCAGTTTCACACGGGTAGAGACAGACACACACACACACACACACACTTACAGTCTCACCTGAGATGAGCTGCATCAGGAAACAGGTGATCCGATTTTCCTGTCCTACCTGTGTTCCCGCCCCCCAGGTCCAGGTCCTTCCTGAGCACGGGGAGGGGCCGCTCTTCAAACAGTTCTTTAAGGACTGGAGGGGCCCCAGTGACACGGTCGGCATGGGAACCGCCTACGTGTCCAATAAGATTGCAAAGATGGAAAAGGTAAGCCAATCAGCTTCCAGGACTAAACTGTGCCGAGCCAGACCAAAGCTGACTCCTGTGATTGGACAGGTGCCGTTTGATGCATCTACGCTCCACCAATCAGAAGGCATGGCGGCGCAGTATGGCATGGTCGACTGCGGGGACGGAGAAAAACAGGTGAGAACACCTGAATGTCGGCAGCTCAGGTACACGGTCACCTGACAAGCATGATGTTACTCAGGGCAGGTTTTCAGCCCTGAGTAACATCTGCAGGTTTCAGCTCAACAACGACAAGCTGAGAGGCTCCTGACTGACGAAACCCGGGGCAGTAAAGCTCCAGCGTGTGACTGACCTCACTGTAAGGCTGGCTCACCTGCAGCTGACCGATCCACCTGCCCACCTCTGTCACCTGTGTGTGCAGGCACACGTCGCTGCTGCAGAAGAAAGGACTCTCAGAAAATCGGCGACCATCTACCGCTTCATAACGCCTTTCTGACTCTTCGCTGTGTTCTGTTTGTATTTAATCGAGCTGATACCGGGGAGAAGCAAAGACCACCTCGTAAAGCATAACATGTGATGTTGCAGAGCTCTGTGTGTGCTGAGCAATGATGCATGAGCAGGCTTTTGGTGCTTATTCTCTGGACTGACGCTGAACAAGCAGAAACCTGTAACGTGCCCTGCTCACCAGCACGGTTTGAAGTACCCGAAAGGCTGGTTCTGCTCAGCTGGACGTTTTCAGTGGGAGAAAATAATCCTCCCCCTCCCCCTCCTCCTCCTTCAGTGTCAGCTGACTGCAGGTTTCAACATTATAAACGGGACATCTGCACAATGACTGAAACTAGCACCAATGACTAACAATGGTGAGGTCAGTTTATGATCATTAAAGGGTGCATTTTTTTAAGGGCCTACCAGGTGTTAATGTGCAGACTGTCATGACCACTGGTCACAGACAGTAAGGTAGAAACCTGCAGTCAGCTGAGACTGAAGGAGTCACCTGATGATGATGATGATGATGAAACGTTTCTCGCACTGAAAACGTCCAGATGAGCAGAACCAGCCTGTTTCCTTACCTGGATGACTGAGCGCCCATCAACAGGGTTTGAAGTACAGTACAAAGTAACTGTCACGCCTCCCTGACAGCCACATTATGACAGAACTAGCACTAATATTACTGAAGAACAAACGTATCAGGCTGTAAACATGCAGGATTGAGCCAAAGCGATGATCACCAGCAGCTACCATCATTGGTTGTTTCATTCATTTAAATATCCTCCACCAAATCTGTGCACTGAAAGGTGAAACAAATGCATGTGAAACTGTCCACACACAGTTGTGCCTCTTTTGGTGGTTTTCCCCTCACACTGGTCGACCTTCAGATTGTGTCACAGCAGGTTTTCTTTCAAGCTGGAGAGATATGATCCAAAGTGCACATTTCACATAGCGAGACCTCATTTGCAAATTTCAAATGTCATAAAACCTCAAAGATGACGAAGACTGCAGATGATGCGTTCACCTGTAGTGTCTCCTGTTTTGTAACTGAGAGGTCTGTTAAGGGTTCAATATTGAGGAAGGGTACAAGAGGTGATCGAAGAATAACCACACTGATCCGGCCGGGTGAAGTCAAACGATTTTAATGAATACACGCGTCTGTGAAAATATGGCACTTGTGACGTTCACACAGCTTCACAGCGAAGTGCCTTGAGGGCACTATTTGGAAAAAACTGAACCGAATGGAAATGTGGCCGTTTTTCTTCCTCCAGTCGTACTCGTACTCCAGCAGACTAACCGAGCTGAAAGCTTGAACGCCACATCATCCCTCCTGTCTGATGGAAAACCGTCTCCATTGGTGCCAGGAGAGTTAGCAGCTGTGTTCACAGGTGTGCTGATAAAACATTTGCATGTAAGTCAGACACACTAGATTATCACCCGGCTGCACTCATTACTGTCTACACCAGGGGTGTCAAACTCAAATACACAGTGGGCCAAAATTCAAAACTGGAACAAAGTCGCGGGCTAACGTTAATATTTATTGAAATATATTTGTTCCTCCAGATATAAGAATGAATCTTATGGACTCAAACATGTTTTGCTGAAAGACTGAATATGGAACAAGCAAAGCTTAATACTAAAATATATAGATAAGCTGTGTAATACCAGTAGGCCAGCTCTAATAGTAATTTGGTATGGCTTCGCGGGCCAAATGTAAATAGGCTGCGGGCCAAATTTTGCCCGCGGGCCAGAGTTTGACACCTGTGATCTACACAGAAAGGACTCAGGACCTTCCTGTCACTGAGCAGGACGAAGCCAAAACATAAGAGTTCGTCACACGCAGCAAAAACAGGCTGGTGTCAGCCTTGGTCACATGAAGCACTCTGATTGGCTCGTTAAATTTTGAATGTTCATGTGTAACAGAGGCAGGTTACACGCGCCTCTGTTTGGATTGGACATGTGTTTCTCAGGATCTCGATACAAACTCAAACATGTAAGTCAGTGACTTCACTTACACGAGGTGATATTTTAATTGTTTTCCAGCTTTTGGGTTTTTGATTTTAAAAAGCAATCTCCTTTTGAAAGCTGTGACGTCCGTGGCCGCAGAGCCGCCAGGCTTTACAAACAAGTCCGTCTCTGTCGTAGATTTGGAGGGTCGAAGGCTCGGAGAAGGTTCCCGTGGACTCGGCGTCCTACGGTCAGTTCTATGGAGGAGACAGTTATATCATCCTGTATCGCTACCAGCACAGCGACCGAAGCGGTCAGATCATCTACATGTGGTGAGGCGCTGCATGCGTGCTGGGATCCTCGGTCATGTCTCTCCACAGCAGGGTGCCATCTAGTGCTGGAAAACTTGCTTCTAATGTAGATGTTTTTATTCCCTCTATAGGCAGGGAGCGGAGTCTACCCAGGACGAGGTTGCGGCATCGGCCTTCTTGGCTGTTGAGGTGGATGATGAGCTGGAAGGAAATGCTGTCCAGGTAAACCAGCTGGGAACGCTGAGCCCAGTCTGTTAACCCAACCCACTGAGCAGGAAAGGCTCTTACTCTTACCTGTGTGCAGGTGCGGGTCATTCAAGGAAAAGAGCCCGCCCACCTCATGAGTCTGTTTGGCGACAAACCACTGGTGGTGTACAAGGGCGGGACTTCTAGAGAGAACGGCCAATCGGAAGCTGCAGACACTCGCCTGTTCCAGATAAGAGCCAATCCAGCAGGAAACACCAGAACTGTGGAGGTGAGGCGAGAACTGGAGCCCAGTGAAGACGGGTTCTTTCCTTTTGGAGTTTTAGTCCAGAAAATCAAAGTTCCTTTGGTTCAAAGAACGTCCCAGACTTCTGGTTGATAGACTTTGAGTCCAGAGAACTCTGAGGGCTCAGCATTTGAGTCCAGAACTTTAGTTTTAGCTCAGGAATATTTTGGTCCAAAAGGTTTTGGTTCAGATCTTCACGCCTTGCGACTGTCACGTCGTCTGAGCCTGCATTGGTTAGTCCAGGTGGAGCCTGACTCCTCTGCTCTTGTCAGGTGGAGCCGTCCTCCTCCCGTCTGAACTCCAACGATGTTTTCCTCCTGGTTTTGCCCTCTGGATCCTGGATGTGGAAAGGTGCAGCTGGCTGAGATCCTGCATGTGACCCCCACCCTTCTGGACGAGGGGGAGGAGCAAGGTGGGGAGGACAGGTGAAATATTTACCAATGTGCACATACTAGAACCATAAACTGACCATCCGCGGTTACAGATGGATTCTGGGATACGCTGGGGGGGCAGCAGGACTACTGTCGGTCTGCTCGGCTGAAGAACCAGATGGAAGCTCATCCTCCCCGGCTGTTTGCCTGCTCCAACAAGACTGGAAATTTCAAGGTCTGTCAGTTCGTCACATGATTGGTTCTCCAGGAGCAAGGCCAACGTCACCATCATCGTTTACTACAAAGTTCTAGCAAAGCCAGTTTCATTTATACAAGATTAATCGGTCAACAATCAGCTCGATAGTTTCAGTTTCCACCTGAAGCTGAAACTAACTTCTAAATCCAGAGACACCTGGAGGCTAGACTTTATTATATCCTCTTTCAATTCAGTTTTAATTACAGTGCACAAAATCACAACAATAGTCTCCTAAATACACTTTAGACTGTAAAGTAAAGACAATAAAACAGAAAAGCAGAGGGCCGGCCGTCTGCTGTCACTGGCTGGGGGTGAGGGGAGGAGTGCGGGACAAAGACGCGCTGTGGAAGAGGCTGAATGTTGGTGACCAGGCTCGGTGCTAAACAAATCTTCACAGGTGAATCTGTGTTTCAGGTAGATGAAGTTCCAGGTGAGCTGACGCAGGATGATCTCGCTCCTGATGATGTCATGATCTTGGATACCTGGGACCAGGTGGGCGTCTCCTTCTGTTCATACAGTTAAAGATGTCTGCATCTCTTCGGTGTCCTCACGTCCTGCGTCCTGCTGCAGGTGTTCGTTTGGATTGGAAACGAAGCTCAGGAGGAGGAGAAGACTCGGGCAGTGACATCAGGTGAGACCGACAGGAGGCTAAAGTGGGCGTTACCTGGCCGTGTGTCCGATGTCCTCTGCTCTGAACTCGTCTAATATCTCGAAGGATCGGTTCAGTTGTAATTTAAAGTCTAAACTCGTAACTTTTGAGGCGTTTGAAATTAAAAAAAAAAAATTTCCCTGCAGCTGAGCGCTACATCGAGAGTGACCCAGCCAATCGTGACCCTCAAACCCCCATTGTGACGGTGAAGCAGGGATTCGAACCGCCAACCTTCACCGGCTGGTTTCTGAGCTGGGAGTACGAATACTGGTCCATTAGCCCACTCCAGCGCTATCTCCAGGCCCTGTGACCTCACTTCCTGTTTACCATTGACCTTTGAGCTGTCTGCATGAATAAAAGCTTTTTATCGACATGCACGTCTCTGTGTGTGATGAGCAGGTAGACGGTGTATTAGTTTATTGGAGCGTCTCTATAAGTACCAACGTGGATAAATAACAATAAGAGGAAACATAAACACGGAGACAGAAGCCACAGTGAGCACAGCAGAGACAGTCTGAGAGAGTCTGAGTGTGCACGTGTTCACAAACTATTCATCACAATTTAAAGTTTGGACCGCTTTACAATAAAATCTGGTGTTTACATTAAAATCAGAATTCTCTGAAACAACAAACTAGCATCTCTAACTCTCCCACACCTCACCCATGTGACCAAAATATTCAAAGCTACGGAAGCCCTGAGGGGCCAACACAATCACTTGGAGTTGTGGTGCTGCTTCTAGTCTTTGTGCTAAGCTAGGCTAACCGGGATGAGGAAGTTTCCGTGAGGCAGCTCGGACACAAAGGTCGGACTGTTCCTTTAAAATACAATCGAAAGTCAAAGCGTCTAAAACAATTAATATGTTCCTCCAGCCTGGAGCCACGTACAGGTGGGGTTGCTTCATGTCTTGTCATAAAATGTCCATTTTGGTTTCGGGACCGTTTTTCTGATTTGTAACAGGAAGTACCAAAACGTAAACGGGATATGATGTCATACTCTAACTAGTTCAAAGAGAAAACGTGCAAAACAGGAAATGAGTTGGATTAAGGTCAGAGGTTCATCTGTAAAAGTCTATGGGTTAGCCCCGCCTCTATGGGCCTCGTAAGGCTAAGCACCTCCCTCTCCTTGCAGTACAGCCAGTTAGAGCTCAGCAGTTGCCAGAGTTGCGGAACTCTCCGTTCTCGGTGATCTGCAGCGATGACGTGTTGCTCGGAGACAGGCCGTTCCTCTGTGATGTCACGGCATAACGCTCCTTCAGCTGAGTTAGAGCCGCCATCAGACGAGTGTTCGCTGCGTCAAGACTCGCAATCCTCTTCTCCTGAGAGTCAGACAGGTGAGACGGGCAGGTGAGACAGTAAGCTCAAAACAAACCTGCAGGTCCACTTATGTCCACCTGGGATCTTTAGTCAGCTGTCACAGGGAGGCGGGATTTTACATTTGTTCCTGTTTGTGCTGCTAATACGCTTTAAATATGAAGAACATTAAATGTTTTTCACTAACATATTTCACCTAATTATGATGTCGTACGCATAAAATGGTTTTACAGACATGCATCAAAACTCAGCTATGCTAGCTACTGTTAGCTTCATTCCGGGATGGAGAACAGCTCGAGACGTCTTTTAAGACGCCATAATGACGCTGGAGTAGCTTATGAGCACTTCCACCTGTTTCCACCATCACTGGGCAAAATATGGTCACTTCTACAGTCGTAAACTCTGAAGCTTCAAATACAGATTTCAGGTGATGGAGACGTACCTGTGCCTCTATAATCTTCTGCTTCGAGTCAACCACAGCCTGCATGTCAGAGTGATCCTTCTTTAACTCTTCCTCCACCGCCATCAACCTGCAGGTGATCAGACAGACAGGTGATCAGACAGACAGAGAGACAGACAAAAGGACGGACAGACAGACAGGCGATCAGACAGAGAGAGAGAGACAGGTGATCAGACAGACAGACAAACAGAGAGACAGACAGACAGGTGATCAGACAGACAGACAAATGGAGAGACAAGTGATCAGACAGACAGGCGATCAGACAGACAGACAGAGAGACAGGTGATCAGACAGACAGACAAACAGAGAGACAGACAGACAGGTGATCAGACGGAGAGACAGGTGATCAGACAGACAGGCGATCAGACAGACAGAGAGACAGGTGATCAGACGGACAGACAAACAGGCAATCAGACAGAGAGAGAGACAGACAGACAGGTAATCAGACAGACAGAGAGACAGACAAAAGGACGGACAGACAGAGAGGCGATCAGACAGACAGACAAACAGAGAGACAGACAGGGAGACAGGTGATCAGACAGACAGATAAAAAGAGAGACAGACTGACAGGTGATCAGACAGACATTTGCTCAGACAGAAAGACAGAGAGACAGACGGGCAGACAGACGGACAGAGAGACAGACAGACAGACAGAGAGAAAGATGGACAGATGAATAGACAGAGAGACAAATAGACAGACAGGCAGGCAGAGAGACAGAAAGAGAGGCAGACAGACAGAGAGAAAGACGGACAGACAGAGAGACGGAGAGACAAACAGACAGAGAGACAGACGGGCAGACAGAGAGACAAACAGACTTGAGAGACAGAGAGACAAACAGACAAAGAGAAAGACGGACAGACAGAGAGACAAACAGACAGGGAGAAAGACGGACAGACAGAGAGACAAACAGACAGGAATAGAGACAAACAGACAGAGAGACAGACGGGCAGACAGACGGACAGAGAGACAGGCACCTGACAGGTGTCAGGTGAAGTTGATTATTTCTGACATCTGAATCGGTCGAGCTCAGTGGAGCTGGTGCTGCAGTTCACAGTTCAACCTCTAGGTGGCTGCTGAGAAGTCTTTTTCCTTGTTGTCTGTTTGCTAAGGTGAACAAGCACAACCCTCAAGTACTGTTTCTATGGTAATGCACACAGGTGTTCCCACCTGCTGATGATGCTGTTCATCTGCAGGTCTTTGTCGTCCTGCAGTCTCCTTAGCCGACTCTCTGTGTCCTCCAAACGAGCCTAAAACACACGCACACTGCTATTGGTCTTGCTGTGTCATGTGACTGAGCTTCTCTGCAGGTGGGTCACAGACCTGGTACTCCTGCAGCATGCGCTGATTCTGCTGATCCTGGACCATCAGACGTGCTTCACACTCCTCCTGACGCAGTGCAGCAATGCGCAACTTCTCCTGCAGCAACGCAATCTCCTGCTGGTACTGCACACACACACATACCGTCAGAACCAGCAGGACCAGTAGAACCAGTGTTGACCCAGAACTTTGAGAACCTTACCTTCTCCACGAGGCTGTCATCATGGCGATCATCCTCAGCCTCACCATAGGAGGAGGTGGAGTTCATGTTGAGCAGCCAGGCTGCCGTACGGTCTAACGCGCAGGGAGACGGAGCCTGGACACACAAACACACCTGAACAGGTACCGCCCACGACCTTAGACAGTCCAGGTACGTCCTCTGGGTGGGTCACTTCAGAAAAAGCTTTAAACAAGTATGGAGGACCGCCTCCTTGCATCTGATCATTAAATCAGGAAAGCCTGAACAAAATGACTCCATGGTACCGTGGTAACAGCCTAGTTACCTTGGCAGCCGGCCGCTGCTTCTCAGGGCTATCTCCTTTGGACGATGACGACATCTGTCTGAGCCGCGACTGGCTGCTGGTTGGCCAATCAGGGCTCGATGACATCATGCTGCCAGAGGTGGGACGTGGGGGGTAGGCGGATCCTGCACCACTGCCGCCGCTGAGCATGCTGGGAGGCGTCCGGCCTCGAGGAGGTCCGGGTGGAGCTGAGGACGGAGGAGGAGGCTGATCAATTCGTCTCTGGGGGCCCGAGGAGTTCTGCCGAGGTGGGACGGAGCTACCTGAAAGGTGGGAGCAATCAAAGGTAAATCAGACCTGATCCTCAAACTTCAGGCCTCGTCCAAAAATATAAAGCAATTTGCTGGTTGTGAGTGTGATTGTAGCTAATGGCAAAAACCCACCCACCACTTTAATCACACTCTAGATCTTGGTTTCGGTTTTACCCAGCAGTCTTAGCTAATTGTAGGCCAATCTCCAACCTTCCTTTCATATCAAACATCCTTGAAAGAGTAGTTGTCAAACAGCTAACAGATCATCTGCAGAGGTTTATTTGAAGAGTTTCAGTCAGGTTTCAGAGCTCATCACAGCACAGAAACAGCTTTAGTGAAGGTTACAAATGATCTTCTTATGGCCTCTGACAGTGGACTCATCTCTGTGCTTGTCCTGCTAGACCTCAGTGCAGCGTTCGATACTGTCGACCATAATATCCTATTAGAGCGATTAGAACATTCCACAGAAGAATTTTGAATTTTTCTAACAGGAAGCCAAAACAGGAGAAATCTGCTCTCTCTTTCTAGTCCCTGTCAGGACTTTTGCTGCAGCATTTTGGATTAACACAGCGCCAAATCACAACAACATTCGCCTCAAGGCGCTTTATATTGTGAGGTAGACCCTACAATAATACATACAGAGAAAAACCCAACAATCATATGACCCCCTATGAGCAGCACTTTGGCGACAGTGGGAAGGAAAAACTCCCTTTTAACAGGAAGAAACCTCCAGCAGAACCAGGCTCAGGGAGGGGCGGGGCCATCTGCTGTGATTGGTTGGGGTGAGAGAAGGAAGACAGGATAAAGACATGCTGTGTAAGAGAGACAGAGGTTAATAACAGATATGATTCAATGCAGAGAGGTCTGTTAATACATAGTGAGTGAGAAAGGTGACTGGAAAGGAAAAACTCAATGCATCATGGGAATCCCCCGGCAGCCTACGTCTATTGCAGCATAACTAAGGGAGGATTCAGGGTCACCTGGTCCAGCCCTAACTATATGCTTTAGCAAAAAGGAAAGTTTGAAGCCTAATCTTGAAAGTAGAGATAGTGTCTGTCTCCTGAATCCAAACTGGAAGCTGGTTCCACAGAAGAGGGGCCTGAAAACTGAAGGCTCTGCCTCCCATTCTACTTTTAAATACTCTAGGAACAACAAGTAGGCCTGCAGAGCGAGAGCGAAGTGCTCTAATAGGGTGATATGGTACTACAAGGTCATTAAGATAAGATGGGGCCTGATTATTTAAGACCTTGTATGTGAGGAGCAGGATTTTGAATTCTGGATTTAACAGGAAGCCAAAACAGGAGAAATCTGCTCTCTCTTTCTAGTCCCTGTCAGGACTCTTGCTGCAGCATTTTGGATCAGCTGAAGGCTTTTCAGGGAGTTTTTAGGACTTCCTGATAATAATGAATTACAGTCGTCCAGCCTGGAAGTAATAAATGCATGAACTAGTTTTTCAGCATCACTCTGAGACAGGATATTTCTAACTTTAGAGATGTTGCACAAATGGAAGAAAGCAGTCTTACATATTTGTTTAATATGTGCATTGAAGGACATGTCCTGGTCAAAAATGACTCCAAGGTTCCTCACAGCGTTACTGGAGGCCAAGGTAATGCCATCCAGAGTAAGAATCTGGTTAGATACCATATTTCTAAGATTTTCAGGGCCGAGTACAATAACCTCAGTTTTATCTGAATTAAGAAGCAGAAAGTTAGCGGCCATCCAGGTCTTTATGTCTTTAAGACATTCCTGCAGTTTAACTCATTGGTGTGTGTTATCTGGCTTCATGGACAGATAGAGCTGGGTGTCATCTGCATAGCAGTGTAAATGTATGCTATGTCTTCTAATGATGCTGCCTAAGGGAAGCATGTATACAGGGAGTGCAGAATTATTAGGCAAGTTGTATTTTTGAGGAATAATTTTATTATTGAACAACAACCATGTTCTCAATGAACCCAAAAAACTCATTAATATCAAAGCTGAATGTTTTTGGAAGTAGTTTTTAGTTTGTTTTTAGTTTTAGCTATTTTAGGGGGATATCTGTGTGTGCAGGTGACTATTACTGTGCATAATTATTAGGCAACTTAACAAAAAACAAATATATACCCATTTCAATTATTTATTTTTACCAGTGAAACCAATATAACATCTCCACATTCACAAATATACATTTCTGACATTCAAAAACAAAACAAAAACAAATCAGCGACCAATATAGCCACCTTTCTTTGCAAGGACACTCAAAAGCCTGCCATCCATGGATTCTGTCAGTGTTTTGATCTGTTCACCATCAACATTGCATGCAGCAGCAACCACAGCCTCCCAGACACTGTTCAGAGAGGTGTACTGTTTTCCCTCCTTGTAAATCTCACATTTGATGATGGACCACAGGTTCTCAATGGGGTTCAGATCAGGTGAACAAGGAGGCCATGTCATTAGTTTTTCTTCTTTTATACCCTTTCTTGCAGCCACGCTGTGGAGTACTTGGACGCGTGTGATGGAGCATTGTCCTGCATGGAAATCATGTTTTTCTTGAAGGATGCAGACTTCTTCCTGTACCACTGCTTGAAGAAGGTGTCTTCCAGAAACTGGCAGTAGGACTGGGAGTTGAGCTTGACTCCATCCTCAACCCGAAAAGGCCCCACAAGCTCATCTTTGATGATACCAGCCCAAACCAGTACTCCACCTCCACCTTGCTGGCGTCTGAGTCAGACTGGAGCTATCTGCCCTTTACCAATCCAGCCACGGGCCCATCCATCTGGCCCATCAAGACTCACTCTCATTTCATCAGGCCATAAAACCTTAGAAAAACCAGTCTTGAGATATTTCTTGGCCCAGTCTTGACGTTTCAGCTTGTGTGTCTTGTTCAGTGGTGGTCGTCTTTCAGCCTTTCTTACCTTGGCCATGTCTCTGAGTATTGCACACCTTGTGCTTTTGGGCACTCCAGTGATGTTGCAGCTCTGAAATATGGCCAAACTGGTGGCAAGTGGCATCTTGGCAGCTGCACGCTTGACTTTTCTCAGTTCATGGGCAGTTACTTTGCACCTTGGTTTTTCCACACGCTTCTTGCGACCCTGTTGACTATTTTGAATGAAACGCTTGATTGTTCGATGATCACGCTTCAGAAGCTTTGCAATTTTGAGACTGCTGCATCCCTCTGCAAGATATCTCACTATTTTTGACTTTTCTGAGCCTGTCAAGTCCTTCTTTTGACCCATTTTGCCAAAGGAAAGGACGTTGCCTAATAATTATGCACACCTGATATGGGGTGTTGATGTCATTAGACCACACCCCTTCTCATTACAGAGATGCACATCACCTAATATGCTTAATTGGTAGTAGGCTTTCGAGCCTATACAGCTTGGAGTAAGACAACATGCATGAAGAGGATGATGTGGACAAAATACTCATTTGCCTAATAACTCTGCACTCCCTGTAATGTAAACAGAATTGGTCCTAGCACTGACACACACAAACACTTCCTGTTGCTTCTGACCCCCGACCCTGGACTCTACCTGTGAGTGTCTCGCTGAGGGACAGCGCTCGCCGCGAGTACTCCTCGCCACTGCTGCTGCTCGACATAGCAGACATCCTCTCCCCCCTCTCCCCCCCTGTCAGTCCCACTGACATCTGGGTAAGAAACGCCGGTTTGGTCACCATGGTGTTCCTGTCGTCTGCATTTCCCTGCGACCCCACCGAGCCGTCTGAGGGTGTGGCGTCGGCCTGCTGCTGCTGCTGTGGCTGCCGCGGTGATGTGGTGGTCATGTGATAGACGGGATTCTGGAAGGAGAGGGGGAGGAGCCCCGTCCTGCGCTGCCACTGACCATCGTCGAGGCCGTCGCCAGGGGAGGTGTCATGCAGGTCCACCAGAGACAAGCTGCGGCTCTCGTTGTTCAGCTCGGACCCCTCTCTCCGACCTCCATTGGTCATTTCAAACGCTGCCTCATTCTCATTGGACTCTGAGTAGGATGAGCTTGGTGCTGGAGAACCCTGCATGCCTGGAGAAAGTGACATCACAGGAAGAGTCAGGGGTGACAGAGTGGTGGAGAAATGGGAAAGTGGATAAAGAAGAGAGGTGAAAGGTCACCTGATGCAGGCTGTAGGCTCGACCCTTTAGTGACGAAAAACAAGTCTTTGTTCTCAGGAGTCGGCGAGGGGAGTCTGGTGAAATCCACCAATCTACACACACACACACACACAGATAACACGTCAGATATTTAAGCCATGCATCAGCCAGACTCTTCCTGCGCTGGCATGCACAGACAACTGTGAGCATGTGCAGAAGCTCCATGTGAGAGCCCTCTCTGTTCACCACTGGGGATGCTAATGCTAACAGGAAACACAGGATGCTAACCCTCCATCAAGTCCCATGCTGCCCTGCAGGCCAACAGAGGGATTACAGGTCGCCAGAGGTGGAGAAAGGGGCGGAGACAGGGGGGCTGGGGAGAGAGGGGGCGGAGACACTACACGTTGAGGCTCTGGGGAAGAAACAGATACGCCCCCTGCACTGGCCACACCCCCTGGATTGGCAAGCGCTGCCGATACGTCTCTGAGGATTCGAGGAAGAGGGCCGAGCTTCGACAGGCACGACTGGAGAAAACAGAGAGAGAGAGCAGTCAGGGAGTTACCTGGGCAGGCAGGTGAGTCATCTGCCAAGACAGGTGCATTACCTGGTCGAGCTCAGTCAGCAGGGTGTGCAGGCTGGACAGCTCACGGCCGAGGTCGATGTACCCGTCAAAGCCGGCGGTGTGGTTCAGCCCGTCGGGGTTCGAGATCTCCTGCAGGAAGCGCTGCATGCTGCTCCACTGCCGCTCCACAAAGTCATTCATGAACAGCATGTACTCCTCCTTAGTGCCGAACCTGCGCGACAGGTAAGACCGCCAGCGTCAGCAGGTCAGCATGCACGCACGCATACAGTTGGCAGGTAGCCGTGCACAGTGCAGGTACAAAGACTTCAAAGTAAAAGCTCTGCACTACTTCAGAACAGGCTTGGTACGTCACAATAAAAGCCCTGGGCTTCTTCCAGAATACTGGTCCTGAACTGCTTTCAGAACTAAAAGCCTTCCACTCCTTCACCATAAATACTCATCACTCCTTCAGAATAAAAGTCCTTTAAAAAAAGCCCTAAACTGCTTTCAAAATAAATTCTTTTTAAAATTCTTTGCTCCTTTAGAATAAAAGCCTTGGAGTCCTTTCAAAATTAAAAACCCTGTATTCCATCAAAATAAAAGGCCTACACCCCGTTAGAAAAAAGGCTGCTGTCCTTTCCAAATAAAAGCCCTGTATTGTTTCACAATAAAAGCCGTGGCGTACTTGCTGAAGTTGGCAAGGTTCTGAATCACTTTGGCGATCAGCGTCAGGGTTCTCGCTGTGCGTTCATCAGGGTATTCCTGCATCAGGTCGAATAGTGATGGCGACATCACGGCCGGACACAGGAAGCGCAAGAACAGCGAGGCGCTGATGAGGCGCTCGCTGATGTCTGGCCGTCCTCGGTTGCCGCATTCCTGCCGCCATGACCCAAACACCTCCTTCAGCTCCCGGGGGAAGACCCTGAGTGACAATCGGCAAGAGTCAGCGTGTGCCGGCCTGGAGCGTCAGTGGTGTGCGTGATCTTGTGTGCGTACCTGTATGAGTCAAGAATTTTGCAAAATGCCAGCTCGCAGCACATCCTCAGGTTGGCCTGATGCTCCGCGAGGTCAGAGGTCGCACAGCGAGACGGGTCCACCTCACAGTTCTCATCAGACTCGTACAGAGCTTTGATGAACTCACCTGGACACACACACACACACACACACACACACACAGCTGATCAATAAATATCACAATAAGCACACTGGGGGGCTTGTGTGTGTGTGTGTGTGTGTGTGTGTGTGTGTGTGTGTGTACCAAGTGCATCCTGTAGGTATTTCTGTCCAATCAGCTTCAGGTATTCCTCAATGCTTTTGGTCGCCAATGTGTTCTCTCTAAAGATCAGCTGGTCGTTGTCACGGCAACGGTCCACCTCTGACATCATCAGGTCGGTCAGGAAGTCCTGCAGTGAGGGGTGAAAGGTCACTGGGCTGAAAGAAGAACAGGTGGTGGTGGCAGGCCAGGTGTAGAGTTCAGGTGTGGTGGGCGGGGTTACCTTGGCCTTGCCCGTGCTGTGCAGGATGTGCACGAGTGCAGCAGCGAGCTCCTCCTTCGCTCTCAGGCTGATTGAGGCCTCCAAGGTGGAGCAGAGCAGCAGGTAGTTGGAACTGATGTACTCCGCAAACTCTTTGTACTGCTCCATCGGCAGGATGACGATACTCTGGTAACGTGCTTTGACCCTCACTGTTGGCACAGACGACTTACCTGAAATCGGGTGGGACAGGTTAAGAGGGTGACACAAATGAGACACCTCAGCGCACGAGCCCGAGTGGATCTACATACCTCGGATTGTACTGGGCGTGCTCAGTGTGTACCACTTCTCCACCAGCTGTCTGCCAGTCACCGTGGCGACCGGGATGTTGACTAACCCGACGTAGCTGCTTTTGTCCTTCTTCCTCTTCCGGTCGGTGTCCTTGTACAGGTGCAGCGTGATGGAGGCGACAGGTGGGAGGCTGCTGAAATCGAAGCGCTCGCCCCAGAAGATGTTGTCAGTTTTCAGCTTACAGGACGTCCGAGCGTAGAGGCTATCGTCCAGACACAGCTCGCAGAAGTACCTGCAGTACATGTACTGTGATTAGTGGTCGGGTCGTGTGAAATGTCGTCCTCATGGATCGAAGGTGCAAACTGTAAAACTACACATAAACTAAGAATAAGTACAGCAGTACTGTGTTTGAATACAAATAAACAGATTCAGTAGTACACAGAATAAATAAATAAATACCTACAGTACTACAACTACTATCTGCAGCACACTTCAGCAATCTACAATATAAGTACTGCAATAGCTGTTTGCAGTAAAAGTACTACCATTATTATCTGCAGCACAAGTCCTGCAGTTATTATATGCAGTACAAGTACTATGATTACTGCAAGTGGTTTGAATCACAGTAATCTAATAGAAACATATTCATTTCGATTGCAGCAGTTTCCTGCTGCGTCAAGCAAAGTGCACGCCAGCGAGGGCGCGCGCACGCCGTGCTCATAGTACAACTGCTTTGAGTAAGTCATTTGTTTCATGTCTCTGTGGACCTCGGCAGGAGAGCTGTGCTGTGGAAACGTCACTAACTAAACAAAGTCAGAGATACGTGTTTGGAAATGACAGGAAGCGGGCGCATCTCGTACACGTACAGCAGCTGTAAAAATTGACTGCAGCACCCAGCGCGACACAGATGTTGGGTCCTTCGCTCTAGCTAGCGCCAGCACAGTGCGAGCCACGTCCACCTTTAGAAGGCGTAACATACATTTACACTGCTATGCAGATGACACCCAACTTTATGTGTCCACACACACTATCCGGTCGTTAAGTCTGACGTCACTAGCTGTGTCTGGGCCTAAACTCTGCTGCAGGTCCATATATCAAACGATCACTATGGCATTACTGAGAGTTGAAAAACTGTCTAAAGTCTTTCATCTTTAATAAAATGATCAGCGTTCTGATCTACCAGGTGTAACAATTGAGTTTAACATCCAGGCATCCATGAAAACGGAATTTATGACATTTAACGGAGTTAGAAGTTAGCAGGGAGTTAGCTCGCTAGCTTCTATCTAAATACAATATAGCATGTCCTGACTGCGGGGTTTTGGAAACAAATGCAAACGTACAGCTCTGTTATCACTTCCAACATAAATGAAGACAGAAAACTAAACAGCAGTGACGTTTGTAGGGTTACTGGAGTTGGGCTAGCTGGTATATAATGATGTGCTACGTGACCGCTAGCGACACAGCTATGTTAGCATAATATAAACAAGCTAACTTTTTTTCCACTCGATAAAAGTTAACGTGAGTGTTCTCGGTGGTCAGGAACAAATGTAATCGCATGGCAGGATGCTGTAAAAGGACCAAACTTCAGCCAGGAGAACAACTGAGATAATCCATCCACAATACGAGGTTAGTCATTCATATACTGCTGCATGGGCTGGGCTGTAGTTACATCCTAAGGTTTTAAAAACTGAGCTTAAATAAATGATTAGCGGTAATAAAAGCCGAGGGAGGTCAACAGTGATCACTGACTGTTTTAGGAGCTTTTTGAGATCAAATAGAAGAAAATACATAACATTAAACATGTTAACAACACAAAAGCCATATTAAACGCAGACTACTTTAGACCCGGAAGTAGGATTCGTCACGTCATCACTTAACGACCGGATTAGTTAAACTGCAGGAATGTCTGCGATACTCTAATTACTGCCGGTAGCACAAATGCTCTGATTACTACATGTAGTAGAAGTAATCTAGTTACTACCTGCACTAAACATAGTAGGATTACTGTTTGTGTTCTACTGTTTCCCTGCAGCTCACAGATGTAACTGTGATACTTGGAGCAGGTGGGCTGGTGCAGCGCCGCCTACCGTTTCTTGGCGGGCAGGTCTTTGGCCTCCACCACCCACACCGTCAGCACGTTCTCCAGCCGCCGGCTGTTGTCCTTGTTGGGGTGAACAGCACGTCGCAGGTTCTCCATCCATTTGTCTCTTTCTGCTGCTGAGCGACACGAGAAACACTTTGTTCCCGTCGAGGTTGTTACCTAGGAGACAGGCAACCACGGAGACACAAGAGGGCACCGATGTCAGCTGAGTGAAACCCTTGTGTCTTCCAACCAAACGCTGTCCCTCTGAGAGAGAAGCTTTGGATCGTTTTTGTGACCTGATTAACAAAACATGACAGAAAAATGTTTCCAACCATGAGAAAGTCCTGATGACGAGGGTTACAGTCAGAGCCATCTCGGATGATGACTCTGACCTCAACGTGTCCGATCAGGTAACATCTGTAGTTCCTGAAACTCTGTTTGCTGTTTGTGTGGATGAAATGCAGACGAGTCTCAGGGCCGCACGCAGCTCAACAAAGTCAGGCGTTCATCAGAGATAACACCGCCGAGGTTATCGGTTCTCTGTTAAGCCAGATTAGAGCTAGTGGTTTTATACAAAATGAGCACATTCCAATCAGAGACATTACCATTTGGTGATAAAGTCGCTAAACAATGTAAACATTTCTCTGTAAAATAATCTGAGAGGTGAAAGCAGCAGAAACTTTGCTTTGAAGATTTTCACTTTGAACTAAAGTGAATGATTTTGTTACTCAGCACGCTCAGTAAAGCGATGGCTGCACATCGGAGCTGTGAGACTTTAAACTTGATTTACAGCTCGATGAAGGAGACGTGGAAATCTGATGAAAATCATTGGTTGAACAGATGTTCTGTAATAATGTCACTTCCTCTGGTAGATTTGAAGGCGTTAAACGAGGCTGCGGTTATTCTGATAAACATTCTTTCAAAATAAAAGACATTTTGAAAGTTGAGATGAAAACCTGTAAAAAATAAATGAAAACAAGTCGGAAACTGATCCGTGTGAAACACAACAATGGATCTGATGGTGATCAGAAACCTCGATCACAAAGCTTCGTCATATTTGTGTTTTACAGTTGGGATTCTGCCCTGCCCTCTGCTGGAATTGTGAGGTAACGCAGGTCAATTCAATTCAGTTCAATGCAATTTTTTTTACACAGCGCCAAATCACAACAACATTCGCCTCAAGGCGCTTTATATTGTGAGGTAGACCCTACAATAATACATACAGAGAAAAACCCAACAATCATATGATCCCCTATGAGCAGCACTTTGGCGACAGTGGGAAGGAAAAACTCCCTTTTAACAGGAAGAAACCTCCAGCAGGACCAGGCTCAGGGAGGGGCGGGGCCATCTGCTGTGATTGGTTGGGGTGAGAGAAGGAAGACAGGATAAAGACATGCTGTGGAAGAGAGACAGAGGTTAATAACAGATATGATTCAATGCAGAGAGGTCTGTTAACACATAGTGAGTGAGAAAGGTGACTGGAAAGGAAAAACTCAATGCATCATGGGAATCCCCGGCAGCCTACGTCTATTGCAGCATAACTAAGGGAGGATTCAGGGTCACCTGGTCCAGCCCTAACTATATGCTTTAGCAAAAAGGAAAGTTTGAAGCCTAATCTTGAAAGTAGAGATAGTGTCTGTCTCCCGAATCCAAACTGGAAGCTGGTTCCACTCTACACCTACGACTGCACAGCCACTAACAGCTCCAACATCATTGTGAAGTTTGCGGACGACACTACAGTGGTGGGTCTTATCACCAACGGTGATGAGACGGCTTACAGGGAGGAGGTCAGCGCCCTGACCCACTGGTGTCAAGACAACCATCCCACCCTCAACGTCGCAAAGACAAAGGAGTTGATAGTGGACTTCCGGAGGTGCAGAGAAGTACACACCCCCATCACCATCAACGGCGCTGCTGTGGAGAGAGTGAGCAGCTTCCGGTTCCTTGGAGTACATCTGGCTGAGGATCTTACGTGGTCAGTACACACAAACAAAACAGTGAAGAAGGCGCAGCAGCGCCTCTTCTTTCTCAGGAGACTGAAAAGATTCGGCATGAGCCCCCGCATCCTCAGGACCTTCTATCACTGTGCCATTGAGAGCATCCTCACTGGATGCATCACCACCTGGTATGGCAACAGCACCGCCTACAACTGCAAAGCTCTCCAGCGAGTAGTGCGGTGCTCTGAACGGATAATTGGAGGTGTGCTTCCCTCCCTCCAAGACATCTACAGGAAGCGCTGCCTGAGGAAAGCGGGGAGGATCATCAAGGACTCCAGTCACCCCAGCCATAAACTGTTCAGACTGCTTCCATCAGGAAGGAGGTTCTGCAGCATCCGGTCCCGTACCAGCAGACTGAGAGACAGCTTTTTCCACCAGGCCATCAGACTGCTGAACACGTCATAGACACCTCAGTTTCACTACTGGAACTTCAACATTATGCACTCCACACTGTATATAAATGCCACTTGTTTTGCACATATTCAACTCTGTATATTTTATATATTTTATTATTATTATTATTATTATTATTATTATTTATTTTTTTTTTTTTTACTATTTAATTTGTAAAAATGTGTATACACACACGTAGGAAAATATTTAGTATACACATCCAGAAATGCATACACTATTATATATTGTACATATATTTATTAGTTTCAGGTTGGCCATTCTTGTATTTTGCTCGTTTGTGTTGTTGTGTTTGCACATCTCTGTTGCTTGTGGGGCTCGCACACAAGAATTTCACTCGCATGTGCTGTGCCAGTGTGCCTGCACATGTGATGTGACAATAAAAAAGTGATTTGATTTGATTTGATTTGATTTGAAGAGGGGCCTGAAAACTGAAGGCTCTGCCTCCCATTCTACTTTTAAATACTCTAGGAACAACAAGTAGGCCTGCAGAGCGAGAGCGAAGTGCTCTAATAGGGTGATATGGTACTACAAGGTCATTAAGATAAGATGGGGCCTGATTATTTAAGACCTTGTATGTGAGGAGCAGGATTTTGAATTCTGGATTTAACAGGAAGCCAAAACAGGAGAAATCTGCTCTCTCTTTCTAGTCCCTGTCAGGACTCTTGCTGCAGCATTTTGGATTAGCTGAAGGCTTTTCAGGGAGTTTCTAGGACTTCCTGATAATAATGAATTACAGTCGTCCAGCCTGGAAGTAATAAATGCATGAACTAGTTTTTCAGCGTCACTCTGAGACAGGATATTTCTAACTTTAGAGATGTTGCACAAATGGAAGAAAGCAGTCTTACATATTTGTTTAATATGTGCGTTGAAGGACATGTCCTGGTCAGAAATGACTCCAAGGTTCCTCACAGTGTTACTGGAAGCCAAGGTAATGCCATCCAGAGTAAGAATCTGCTTAGATACCATATTTCTAAGCTTTTCAGGGCCGAGTACAATAACCTCAGTTTGATCTGAATGAAGAAGCAGAAAGTTAGCGGCCATCCAGGTCTTTATGTCTTTAAGACATTCCTGCAGTTTAACTCATTGGTGTGTGTTATCTGGCTTCATGGACAGATAGAGCTGGGTGTCATCTGCATAGCAGTGTAAATGTATGCTATGTCTTCTAATGATGCTGCCTAAGGGAAGCATGTATAATGTAAACAGAATTGGTCCTAGCACTGAACCCTGTGGAACTCCATAATTAACCTCAGTGTGTGAAGAGGACTCTCCATTTACATGCACAAACTGGAGTCTATTAGATAGATATGATACAAACCACTGCAGTGCAGTACCTGTAATACCTACAGCATGTTCTAATCGCTCTAATAGGATATTATGGTCGACAGTATCGAACGCTGCACTGAGGTCTAGCAGGACAAGCACAGAGATGAGTCCACTGTCAGAGGCCATAAGAAGATCATTTGTAACCTTCACTAAAGCTGTTTCTGTGCTGTGATGAGCTCTGAAACCTGACTGAAACTCTTCAAATAAGCCTCTGCAGATGATCTGTTAGCTGTTTGACAACTACTCTTTCAAGGATTTTTGATATAAAGGAAGGTTGGAGATTGGCCTATAATTAGCTAAGACTGCTGGGTCTAGAGATGCTTTTTGAGTAAAGGTTTAACTACAGCCAGCTTGAAGGCCTGTGGTACATAGCTGATCATTAGAGATAGGTTGATCATATTTAAGATCGAAGAATTAATTAATGGCAGGACTTCTTTGAGCAGTTTTGTAGGAATGGGGTCTAAAAGACAGGTTGATGGTTTGGAGGAAGTAATTATTGAAGTTAACTCAGAAAGATCAATTGGAGAAAAAGAGTCTAACTTAACATCAATGGTACTAAGAGTAGCTGTAGATAATATTACATCTGTGGGATGATTACTGGTAATTTTTTCTCTAATGATAAAAATTTTATTTGTGAAGAAGTTCATGAAGTCATTACTAGTTAACGTTAAAGGGATGGTTGGCTCAACAGAGCTCTGACTGTTTGTCAGCCTGGCTACAGAGCTGAAGAGAAACCTGGGGTTGTTCTTATTTTCTTCAATCAGTGATGAATAGTAAGATGTTCTGGCTTTGCGGAGGGCTTTCTTATAAAGCAGCAAACTATTTCTCCAGGCTAAATGATGATCCTCTAAATTTGTGACACGCCATTTCCTCTCCAGATTACGAGTCATCTGCTTTAGGCTACGTGTTTGAGAATTATACCACGGAGTCAGGTACTTCTGATTAGAGACCTTAGTTTTCACAGGAGCTACAGTATCCAGAGTCGTACGTAGTGAGGAGGTGAAATTATTAACAAGATAATCGACCTCTGTTGGGGTAGCGTTCAGATAGCTGCTCTGCTCTGTGTTGGTACAGGGCATTGAAGATGATAACAGTGGGTGGATTATATTCTTAAACTTAGTTACAGCGCTTTCAGAAAGACATCTACTTTGATAAAGTCTACTCTCCACCGCTGTGTAATCAATTATTGTAAATGTAAATGTTATCAGGAAATGATCAGACAGGAGAGGGTTTTCAGGAAACACTGTTAAATGTTCAGTTTCTATGCCATATGTTAAAACAAGATCTAGAGTGTGATTAAAGTGGTGGGTGGGTTCTTTTACATTTTGACAGAAACCAATTGAGTCTAATAACAGATTAAATGCCATGTTGAGGCTGTCATTTTTAGCATCTACATGGATGTTAAAATCACCCACAATAATTATTTTATCTGAGCTCAGAACTAAATTAGATATAAAGTCTGAGAAATCAGACAGAAACTCTGTGTAAGGCCCAGGTGGACGATAGATGATAACAAGTAAGACTGGTTTCTGAGTTTTACAGCTGGGGTGGACGAGGCTAAGCATCAGGCTTTCAAATGAATTAAAAGTCTGTCTGGGTCTTTGGTTGATTAATAGGCTGGTGTAATAGGCAGGCACAGAGCAGTATGTAAATGATTGTGTTGGGACACCTCGGTTTTGGGAGTGCTGCAGTTTGTGTGTGTTGTTTGCGTCACCTCGAAGCAGTAGTCCTGTCCCAGCAGGGATGAGTGAACCGGCTTAATAATCACTGATTGGTCCATCCTGAGCTCGAGAGACGATACACAGCCAGTGCTTAGCAACGACTCCTGGCTACCGCAACGCAGCCGACGCATCACACACCTGAAACAAACATACACAGTGTGATTACTAACAGGACAGGAAGACGCACTCATCGAGTTTCCAGAGGCATGGATCCCAAACCTGGATTGTCAGAGAAGTCTAGGACGTCTCCTGGACGTCTCCAGGGACACAAAGAAGGTGATCTACACTGAAAAATGAACATGAGATTTGACTTGGATCTGACAACAGAGACCGAGTGATGCAGCGAGTGTGATCAGGTTCACCTGGAGCTGTAGAGCAAGGTGGAGCTGAAACAACTGTTGGGCTGAAGCTCAGGAGGTCAAGGAGAACCTAATCAGGACCTCTGATTGGTTCAGCACAAGCCAATCAGTTTGATACTTTTCAAGACATTTGAGGTGTCATAAAGTAAAGTTACATTTAATAAAAGAAGGCGGTTCTGAAGTATTACAGTGTGACGCGGCGTTAGAAACAAATGTACGAGCCAGTGATGGAGTAAAAGCTCAGGATTCATATTCAGCCAGAGTCATTTCATCTGCTTCCAAACTTTGCTGCAGCACATGTGATTACACGTACAGATGTCATGCTGGGCTTGGTGCTTCCTGTTGCATCGTGAGATGATGCTCCTCATTGGCACACCTGGACTTCATGTCTGACGCTCTGAAATGGGTCTGAGGTGCTGCCCCTCAGAAGAAAGTGGCATTTTAGGGAAGGGTTTTTCAGGTAGAGGATGCAGGCTGAGTATGAATATGGATTATTCTGAGCTGTGAATCATGCACAGCTGCTCTCGTAAAGCCCGAGAATTAAAACAAAGGGCACCTCTGGGAAAGATCCCGTTGCGGTGCCTCGATGCTCCACCAGCCTCTGAGGCCACGTTCATCACTGAGCGAGGAGACCTCTGCATGTCTCCACCACACAGGCCTCCATTCGTTACATAACTCACTCCTCCACGGAGCTGTTAACAAGCAGAAACCCAGCTTCCTGTCCTCCGGACCGAACACAACCACAGCAGCTCTGACGGAGTGCGCAGGGAGGCAGCCACCACACGCCGACCTGATTAACTCCGATGCAGAAAACAAAGCTGATCTCGGCTTCTCCACAACATTTATTTATTTATCATGTGCAAATGTGTCACAGTTCAGGGAGAGGCTGCAGAGCTTACAGAGTCAGTGTGAACGGACACGGTCAGTCTGCTCACTGACAGACGTAAACACGACAACAGGAAGTACGAACGATGACCAGCAGCCGACTGTCCGATGGACAGCCCTCCTCTCACCTCAAACACCCCATCCAGTAGTTTTGGTGTATTTGGACACTGAGAGCCAAATGCACTCGTCCACACACCTGCAGTGCCTCTGCCATGCAGCAGAGGCAGCAGTGAGTCAGTCCCTACAAACTGCCATGTTGAAATAAACATGTTTACAGCTTGATACTCAAGCTTCCTCCTTCATAACACGTGCACAGGAAAGCATGTTGTTATAACTCAAACGTTTTAGTCTGCAATGTTAGGGGCGTGGCCTTTTTGACAATAATATGGCTGCTGTGAGGTTACTGTACTAACAGACCATTCATGAAGGCTGTGCAATTTGATTTGATGTCACTCTTGCTAAATGATTCTGCTAGCATTAGCATTAGCACCTCTGGAAACATGAACATGGAGGCATCACTAACCAGTGAATGACATCATGGCAATGCTGTGATTTGGTACGTTGAACTGAAACTGTGTGACGATATTTCCATCACAGCGTCCGATCCACTGCACGCCACCTCCCCAGAACCCTCCCCCTGCTTCCCGCTCCTCTCAGACTGTGACTGGACCTTCTCTTCCATGACAACCATCACTTTTTATCCAATGAGACCTGAATAACACCTGGGCTCATTTCCTCACTCCTAACAAATCACAGCAGAGTCTCCCCCTGCTGGACTGCAGATTTAAGGCACCGTGGCCTGTCGGTGTCTGAGGTGGACAGGTCAACACTAAGCAGTGATGATGATTGGCTTCCTGTTAAATCCAGAATTCAAAATCCTGCTCCTCACATACAAGGTCTTAAATAATCAGGCCCCATCTTATCTTAATGACCTTGTAGTACCATATCAGCCTATTAGAGCACTTCGCTCTCGCTCTGCAGGCCTACTTGTTGTTCCTAGAGTATTTAAAAGTAGAATGGGAGGCAGAGCCTTCAGTTTTCAGGCCCCTCTTCTGTGGAACCAGCTTCCAGTTTGGATTCAGGAGACAGACACTATCTCTACTTTCAAGATTAGGCTTCAAACTTTCCTTTTTGCTAAAGCATATAGTTAGGGCTGGACCAGGTGACCCTGAATCCTCCCTTAGTTATGCTGCAATAGACGTAGGCTGCCGGGGGATTCCCATGATGCATTGAGTTTTTCCTTTCCAGTCACCTTTCTCACTCACTATGTGTTAACAGACCTCTCTGCATTGAATCATATCTGTTATTAACCTCTGTCTCTCTTCCACAGCATGTCTTTATCCTGTCTTCCTTCTATCACCCCAACCAATCACAGCAGATGGCCCCGCCCCTCCCTGAGCCTGGTTCTGCTGGAGGTTTCTTCCTGTTAAAAGGGAGTTTTTCCTTCCCACTGTCGCCACAGTGCTTTCTCATATGGGGTCATATGATTGTTGGGCTTTTCTCTGTATGTATTATTGTAGGGTCTACCTCACAAAAAAGCATCTTGAGGCGACTGTTGTTGTGATTTGGCGCTGTGTAAATAAAATTGAATTGAACTGATGATAAACAAGATGATGATGACCCTCTTTAGCTTTTTATACACACACAGCAGGACGGGTGTGTTGCTCGGTTAGCTCGTCATCTTGTCTTAACAAGCTGGTTATATGGCTAATGCTGCATGTCTGTGTGTGTCTGTGTGTAACCTTGCTATGCTGTGTGCTACACACAGGAACACAGCATAGCACGCTAGCTATGTGCAGATTGCAGCCATGCTAACACACACACAGAAACGAATCATGCATGGAAATGCAAATCAGGTGGAAGACGGCAGCATGCACGCACCTCCCCAACACACACACACACACACACACACACACACACACACACACACAAAGCAGAAATCCACTGCAGCACATTTTTCTGATCGGAGGACAAAGAGGATCAAAGACACTCACCGAGCATCCTGCTGAGGAGGAGGAGGAGGAGACAGCTATAAATTCATGGCCTCCTTCAGCAGCGAGCAGGAGGAAGAGGAGGAGGAAGATGGAGAAGCTGCTGATGCTGTGTGGATGAACCTGTCTGTCTGTCTGTGTGTGTTTGCTGTTTCTGATGCTTCACAGCTTCAGCCCTCCCTCCCCTTCCTCACTCTCTCTCTCTCTGTCTGTCTCTATGTGACTCACCCCCCTTGTCTGTCAGCTCTTGCCCCTCCCCTGCAGTGAGGCTGCCCTACTTCCTCTCTCTCTGCTCCTCTTTATCCTCCTTGTCTCCTCTGCTGGCCTGTCAGGGGTGCCCCCCCCCCCCCCCCAGCAGCGCACATGTACGATACGTGTTGATGTGTTAAACAGGCTGCGGTTACACGCGTGTTATTGCAGCCGCTCTGAGCTTCTTCTTCTCTGGTCCTGTACGCACACACTTCCTGTCTGCAGCAGAAAGTGGAATTTTCCATTTGGTGTCATCGAGGCAGGAATCAAACGCCGCATCTCTCCCCGGTTTTATATCAACACCAACCTCCACACGCAGCCGCTCAGACGCTGCTGCATACGCTCGCGCCCAGCTTTAACTCAGGCGTTCATAAAAGTTTGGTTTTAATACTTCACAAACATGTTTACACACAATCCCCAAAGGCACTGGACTGTCACCTGCCTGAAAGGTGAAGCCTGTTCCCTCATCATTCCAGGACTAATGAAGCTGATAACAGATAACAGAGCTGATATAACCGTTAACTGTAAGCACGACATGAAAGATGTCAGTGAAGGAGGCCATCACTAGGCTGATAATACAAGAATAAAATAATCAGAGAGCAGAAACAACAATGAGAGCAGTGAGCAGCTCAGAAGAGTGGATGATGACAGATTTATTAAAATGATTGGAAACATAAGCCAGGTCAGGAACATGGCAGGAGCATCGCTGGGAAGCTGTAGACCAAGAGACAGAGAGTTTACAACAAGGTGCAAACCTCTAGGTGCACTCAGGAAGAACACACTGTAATACATCTAACAAAGGCTTGATGCACACTCGGTCATCCAGGTAGGTACATCCCAAAGGTTGATTCTGTTCACCTGGACGTTTTCAGTGGGAGAAACGTTTCATCATCATCAGGTGACTCCTTCAGACTCAGCTGACTAAACCTCATAAACAGTATATCTGCACAATGACTGAAGCTAGCATGTTGTCACTGCTCAGTGACAAAAACACTTGAGCCCCTGAAATGAGACCCAGGAAGTGGTTACAGGAAGAGGGTGATAGACTGTCTGAAGCAGTTAGAACAAGACAAGGCTATCGACCAGACCTCATACCAGAGCCACACCAAGTCTGTATGGTTTACTGAAGATACATAAACAGGGTGCACCTTTAAGACCGATTGTCTGCATGATCAACTAGGTCACCTATAACATCTCCAAGCTTCTGGCTTCGATCCTCAACCCGTTGGTAGGCAGCTCTGAACACCACATCCAGAACATCCTGGATTTTGTTGAGAAGGTGAGAGATGTCATTATGGAGGCAGATGAAACCATGGTCTCATACGACATTACATCTCTCTCCACTTGCATCCCAGTCACGGAAGCGTTGGAGGTAGTTCGTAAGAGACTACAGGATGACCCCAACCTCAGCAACAGGACCACTCTCAGCATTGACCAAGTGTGTTTGAACTGTGTCTTCATTCCACCTACTTCACATACAAGGCTCAGTTCTACAGGCAGAAACATGGGTGTGCCATGAGCTCCCCAGTTTCACCCATCGTGTTACTGTAAGGTGACCTTGAGGGTCTGAAAGGCACCTATAAATAAAATGTATTATTACTATTATTATTATCGTGGCCAATTTGTACATGGAAGAAGTGGAAAAGAGGGCTTTGCTATCCTACCCTGGAACACCACCAAGCCATTGGTTCAGGTATGTGGATGACACCTGGGTGAAAATCAAATCTCAGGACGTACCACATTACCACATTAACTCGGTGGACCGACACATCAAATTCACCAGGGAGGATATGAACAGTGGCAGGTTAGCCTTCTTAGACTGTGAGATTTCCATCAGTAATGGGGGACATCTAAAAGCTGACGTGTACCGTAAACCTTCACATACGGATCAGTATCTAAGGTTTGACTCTCATCATCCACTGGAGCACAAACTGGGTGTCATCAGGACGCTACAACACAGAGCGAACACCATCCCCACAGACACAGCAGCCAGGGAGGCAGAAGAACATCAAGAAGGCCCTGAGTAAATGTGGTTATCCCAGCTGGACTTTTGTCAAAGCTGGGAAGGCTCCTAAAGAAAGCTCCAGCTGATCCAGGAGAGAAGGACAACCGCCGCCCAAGCGAAAACCTGTAGTGATCCCGTACATGTCAGGAGCAGTTGAGACGCATTTTATCTAAACACCGCGTCTCTGTGGCTTTTAAACCCCAAACACGCTGCGCCAAAAACTGGTCCACCCCAAGGATCGGGTCGCCCGACACAAACAGAGTAACATAGTGTACGCTGGTAAGTGCAGGAGGATTGGCAGGATTTATACATCGGGGAAACCAAACAACCTCTGGCTACAACACAGAAGAGCCACCTCGTCAGGCCAGGACTCTGCAGTCTATTCACACCTACAGGCCAGTGGCATCTAAAGATGTGTTTGTGCACATGAAGTTGAGAGATAGTTGTATGATGGAGAGAAAAGATGATGGTCTAAAGCATCCATTTGTCTAACATGATGGCGGCAGCATCATGGCGTGGGCATGTCCGGCTGCAAGGAAGCTGCTCTTTGGTGGTTACTGATGACAGCGCTGTGCTCTGTGGGTACGGAGCCAAAGCAAACTGCAAAAAACCCAACAAATGAGATACTCTTAAAGTCAGTCAGCTGATCTCAGGTCAGCTGACCAGATTTTCAGGGATTTAATACAAACTACAGTGACCTGCAGAGCATCTCAAGGAGGAACCAGCATGTGGTCCATGGGTACCTGATACAGTCACTGGCAGCAGAGGATTTTCATCCAAGTATTAAATGCAATCTTCTTATATAAAACCTAGAATAGAGGACTGTGTCTGATTGCTGAGTTAGTAATAAGGTTGGATTGTTAAAACTTTCGTGAACTGCAGCAGCATCATGAATTTTCACCGTAGGTTCCTTTGAGCCGTGAAGTTAGGGACAGTTACAGATTTGGGGGCTCGTCCAGGATACGAGCCTCATCATGCTGCACATCGAGTTTTGGGGATTTGGTACTCTGTGTCCTTACTGGCACTCCACAAGAGGAAATTTCAAAGCATACAGGATTTCACTTGGGAACAAACTGTAGTGTATTACTGCAATGAAACAGCTCAGATTAAATCTTGACAAACTCAGAGACCTGAGCGCTGCCGCACCATGCTGAATACTCAGGTGGTCATAAACTGACAGCGTCATGGAACGGCTGTGTGCAGGCAGGAAAAGGACCCAAAATGCAGACTCAACTGAGGCAAAACTTAAACTCAAAATGGCAGCTTTTATTGCTGAACAGAAATCTCAACAAAACCTAAACTGGGAAGAATCTAACAAAACACACACATGAAGACGCAGGGAGAAACACACAGCATGAGGGAGATCCCGACACAGAGAAACACAGGGCTTAAATACACTGGGAAATAACGAGGGGAATGAGACACAGAAGGGGAGCACAGGTGGGAGAAACAGACACAACGACAGCCAAGGGAAGCGAAACACATTCACGTAGGACACAAACCTTCAAAGTAAAACAGGAAATGTAACACAGAAACGCGGACTTCACTAGGGGATACAGCTGACAGGGGAGACAGAGCAACTAAGAAACACAGAGACCAACATAAAGGAGGCACAGAGGGCAGCTACTAAATACTCAGAAAACTACGACACTACACTCTATAGAATAAACCGGGGCAACAAAGAAGAAACTCAACACTGGGTCAGGAGACCCAGGATCCTGACAGACAGAGACCTGTGGTCTTCACTTTTATAGCACGCTGTAAATTATAGCAGGTTTACTCACAACACAGAGGATCAGTCATATGACATTAAACTGACAGGCTGTACTTGTACAACAAAGTAAGTGACCCCAGTGGAATTCTGGGTAACTGACTGTTACCTAGTGTCAGCTGCATTGATCTGCCCGGTCTGTAAGCTGCTGTGACGAGACAGTTTGGGCTGAGATCGAGTCCGACGCAGCGACTGCTTCAACCTGCGAGACAGAAAACCCTGAAGAAGAAATCGGGTGAAGCCGTATTAGCTGCTGTGATCAATGAGCGATGTTAAATTCACAGATATTCGATGGAGTTTGGTGTGGAGATAAATCCCACCAGCAGGTGGGGTCAGTCAGTTAATCTACAGCTGACAGCAGCTCAACTCCTGTTGCCATGGAAACAACAGGCTGATCTCAGCAGGCGAGAGAGAGAGAGAGTGTGTGTGTGTGTGAGGGAGAGAGAGCTCACCGTCACTCTGGCGGTGGGTGTGTCGGTAGTGGAGGCACTGGGCATGCTCTGTCTGCGCACCCCCATCTCTGAAACAGACAGAATGCATCATGGGAGCATTTGTAGTTTTTATCATCAATCAGCTGCCACGTTCTGCTGTTGCCATGGTAACTACCAGCGGTGAAGGAGAATTGTTGTTTTTTTAATTAAATTGTTTGATTAAATAAGTTTGATCAAACCTTTCATGTGATTTTAGTTGAACTTAAGTTAATTTATATTGTTTTTACATTTAAAATAACTTCATTTTGTTGTTGCGCAACATCTCTAAAGTTAGAAATATCCTGTCTCAGAGTGACGCTGAAAAACTAGTTCATGCATTTATTACTTCCAGGCTGGACGACTGTAATTCATTATTATCAGGAAGTCCTAAAAACTCCCTGAAAAGCCTTCAGCTGATCCAAAATGCTGCAGCAAGAGTCCTGACAGGGACTAGAAAGAGAGAGCAGATTTCTCCTGTTTTGGCTTCCTGTTAAATCCAGAATTCAAAATCCTGCTCCTCACATACAAGGTCTTAAATAATCAGGCCCCATCTTATCTTAATGACCTTGTAGTACCATATCACCCTATTAGAGCGCTTCGCTCTCGCTCTGCAGGCCTACTTGTTGTTCCTAGAGTATTTAAAAGTAGAATGGGAGGCAGAGCCTTCAGTTTTCAGGCCCCTCTTCTGTGGAACCAGCTTCCAGTTTGGATTCAGGAGACAGACACTATCTCTACTTTCAAGATTAGGCTTCAAACTTTCCTTTTTGCTAAAGCATATAGTTAGGGCTGGACCAGGTGACCCTGAATCCTCCCTTAGTTATGCTGCAATAGACGTAGGCTGCCGGGGGATTCCCATGATGCATTGAGTTTTTCCTTTCCAGTCACCTTTCTCACTCACTATGTGTTAACAGACCTCTCTGCATTGAATCATATCTGTTATTAACCTCTGTCTCTCTTCCACAGCATGTCTTTATCCTGTCTTCCTTCTCTAACTCCAACCGGTCGCAGCAGATGGCCCCGCCCCTCCCTGAGCCTGGTTCTGCCGGAGGTTTCTTCCTGTTAAAAGGGAGTTTTTCCTTCCCACTGTCGCCAAAGTGCTGCTCATAGGGGGTCATATGATTGTTGGGTTTTTCTCTGTATCTATCTTTGTAGGGTCTACCTCACAATATAAAGCGCCTTGAGGCGACTGCTGTTGTGATTTGGTGCTGTGTAAATAAAACTGAATTTTGATTTTTTAATTTTATTATATGCTTTGATTTAGTTTTGTTTAGTTAAATATTTAATTTTATTTTCCTGTTTGTACCCATTTGTGTCCCAACTTGACTGAACCTTTATGTGTTTATATTTAAATTATAAAACAGAAATGATTCAAAAAGAGAAACCAATAAATAAAAAGTATTTCTCTTGTTTGATTTCTTTATTTGTGGACAGCTGCATGTTCTGTGTAGTTATTTTAAATTCAGTTCAAAATAAACATGAAACCAATTAAAAACTTCTACATAAATCTGTTTTAATATATTTGAATGTGAGTTTGTTTTTTTCAGCAGAGAGTAAAATCCTCCAATCACAGAGCACAAATTCTTTGTTCTGTTGATAAAAGTTACTGATGAGAGTTACTGATTAACTGTTTGATGGTCTGGGTTTTATTAAATCTGATCAGTTTTTCTGATGAAAGCCAATTCAGAATAATTAACTGTGGTTTGCATGTTCTCCCCGTGTTTGCGTGGGTTCTCTCCGGGTACTCCGGCTTCCTCCCACCGTCCAAAGACATGCAGCTTGTGGGGATAGGTTAATTGGATAATCCAAATTGCCACTAGGTGTGAATGTGTGAGTGAATGTGAGTGCGAATGGTTGTCTGTCCCTGTGTGTTGGCCCTGCGACAGACTGGCGACCTGTCCAGGGTGTACCCTGCCTCTCGCCCTATGACAGCTGGGATAGGCTCCAGCGCCCCCCACGACCCTGAAAAGGACAAGCGGAAGCGAATGGATGGATGGATGGATGGATGGATGGATGGATTAAATCTGTACGAGAAAATTAATTTATGAATTCATTCCTTAATTCTTTTATTTGTTTAGACATAAGTAACATTTTTAGTTCATAGTTTTGTGTGAAAATAAAAACAGTATTTATAAATCAGTCATTCCATCGTGATGGAAATTTCTTCATGTGTTGATCACATGTTTTACTAATATCACTTTTGTTTCATTTAGTTATAAACATATAGGATAGCATCATAAATGTGGTTTATCACAGTGAGTGGGACAAGGGGGGTGGAGGGTGTGTGGATAGATAGTGGGGGCCCCCCTGCTGATCTCAGGGAGAAGGCAGGTGACATAGTCGCCATTCTCTTTGCGGGAATGTCTTTGTCACTGTGTTCGTATATAAGTAGTTGCATGTGGTCACATGTGTAGCAAAGATACAGCTCAGTAAACATGAAGAACAAGAACTGAGTTTAGTACTTTTCTCTGGATCCTGTATGCAATTAATGATTCAGAAATGGTTTTTTAAATAAAATTATTAAATAAAGAGTACTTTAGTATTGTCTTAATGAATAAAATAATTAAAGATCGAATTTAACGTAAAACAATTTTTCAATTTGTTCGTGTTTAAGCTCAAAGTCAGGAGTATCCACACCCACAGACAGTCGTTCCACCTCCTATTAATCCTGTCTTACAGAAACTGCACAGCAGGAGGCACTATGAGCTTGTCCTCACTGACCAATAGAGAAG
This sequence comes from Copadichromis virginalis, assembly GCF_057382275.1. Lineage (NCBI taxonomy): Eukaryota > Metazoa > Chordata > Actinopteri > Cichliformes > Cichlidae > Copadichromis > Copadichromis virginalis. The sequence continues at coordinate 41,052,281 of NC_140629.1, forward strand.
TTAGCAAAATGATTACTTGTTTTCATAAACTCAACTCAGTAATGTACAGCACCAGCAAGTAAAGCGTTTCATGAATTAATAATTAATGATAAACTATACAATAAATGGTGGTCCCACTGCTCCTTTTCTATACAGTTACCTTTTCCTGTTAGCTACTAGATTTGCTATCGTATTTACTATTAAATTTACTATTAAATTTGCTAATGGATTAGCTTTTCCATCTACCCTTTCTGTGGCTATTTTAGTCCTTGGAGAAAAACCAATCCAGTTAAGCATGCAGTGCAACGTAAGCAGCTGTCTGATTGATTAGCGACACATAGGCTAGCTACGTGTTGCTGTTTGCTGTGAACGACTTTTCCAAGGAGATGTTTTAAAGTGTTTGTGCTGCTGCTTGGATATTAAGCCTTGCCTATCACTCTCTGAAAATGTACAGCGTGGACAAATGATGCATACAAAGAGAAACGGCAGTGAAATGGAGACCTGTGACTAGATACAGGTGGACTTAGCCTGACCTGATATAACACGTTGGAGGTAACATGGCTAACGCTAGCATCCCTGCATGTAGCCCCATCCTTGTAGGCTCATGCTAGCTTATGAATGTATGCATGTTATGAGTGTAGTTAGTGGTTACTTAGCATGTATTTAGTGTATAGTGTTGTGTGGTTAAAGGTTAGTTAGTGTGTAGTTAGTGTGTAGTGTTGTGTAGTTCGTGATTAGTTAGCGTGTAGTTAAAGGTTAGCGTGTAGTTAGTGTGTAGTGTTGTGTAGTTAGTGGTTAGTTAGTGCGTAGTGTACTCATTGTTCTGTCTCGTGTGTCAGTGACGGCACTGCTGAATGTCACTGTAGCTGTTAAGAAGAGTCCAGTTTGAATGTTTGTAATAAACAGAGTGTGAAGCTTAAATTAAACTGTTATTTTTAACCAACCTGTCTCATGCTGTGCAGCTTTCCAACCCACTTACTGGGCTTCATGCTTGGGCTAAAGCCAAGAAAACCTGCAGACTGTATTTATAGGAAATATGTTTTGATTTCCATGCCACCCTAAGAAGAATTCTCTAGACCCGCCCCTGGAACCAGCACCAAGGTGTGGGAGCAATGGCTCTAACCTGGAGCCGTTCCAACAGATGCTCTCTGTAGACACAGTCGCATCACCCTGCACGTTTCACTGCACGACTAGTTTGGTTTTTTTCTACAAGAGCTTAAAGTGTCGCAGAAAGGCTGAATGCACAAGCTAATCCCATAACTGGAAAAGCTTTGGGAAAGATTTAGGAAGAGAAGTGGAACTGGAAAGGAGGAGAGGAATCAGGATTTCAAATCACAATTTAAAAATTATTTTGGAAATCAGCTGTTTAATTGTGAAATTTGGAAATGTTTAGATTTTTTTCTGTTGACAGCATTTTTTTTTTCTTTTCAATTTCTAATTTTTATTATTGGATTAATAGTTGGTTTATATATATATATCGACATATATCTATATCTATATCTATATATATATATATATCTATCTATATATATATATATATATATATATATATATATAAATATATATAATCTCTTCCTATTACGCAATACATGACCACATAATGAAGCACTTTAGTATCCGATACAACACATTTAAAATGATTTGTACTTTAACCTCCTAGGACCTGGTGTCCACATATGTGGGCATCACATTTTGGGTTGTCTAGACCAAAATACAAATTTTTGCTCTACAAGGGCCTGATATCCACTTACGAGGACATTATACTACCACTGTTCCATCAAAGTTTAAAACAAATGTCCTCATACGTGGCTCTCATTTTTCATAGGAACAAAAGTTGGGTAAAAAAAAAAAATCTGGTGTTTCTTTGTTTTTACATCGATCGGGTCCCAATCAGCCCAAATATCAAAGAGAAATTAAAAATGCTGCCGTGGAAGAGTTCAGGTCTTAGGAGGTTAATATTAATCTGTGACATCATCTATGACCGCGCTGATAAACTTTATTTAACCTGACGCGTCTCAGTGACCTGACATGGATCATACTTTCACCTGTCTCTGTGACCTTTGACCTCCGGACAATAATATCCACCTACAGTCTCTCCACCCTCTGAGCTCCTAAGGAGTCGTCTGCCATGTTGCCATGGTAACACAGATTATGAGATTAATAATGTGACATGATGTGATGAAGCAGACGCTCTAATCCGGCTGCGCTCACACGAAAAACACACAAGCACTCGCCGCCGCTTCTTTTTCTTTTCTTACCACCGCAAGAGTCAAAGTCTGCGTCCATCATCTGTCCACCTGTCGGTCCACCTGTCTGTCTGTGTCTCAATGCTCCTGTCTGTCTGTTCGTCTGTCTCAGTCTTCTGCAGCTGCTTGAACCCGTCTCATCTTCCTTACCTTTGTGG
>NC_140629.1:41059663-41064663 GCF_057382275.1 Copadichromis virginalis
TGTTTTGCAATGTTGTTGTTTTTTTTGTTGCATTGTTGATTTGTTTTTCACCCAAGCAGCTAATAAAGCTGATGAAATACAATGTTGCCTCCTAAGATTCTATAATAGAATGAAACAATAATGCCAGCTATAAATAAAGACAATAATTGAATGAATTATGAAACTCATTTTTTTCTATTAGATCTGAAAATGTTGTGTAACACTACAACCTGAAACGACAAATAGATGCGTTGGCCTGTGCAGGAGATAAAGAAAAACATGTAACAGCAGCTGTGAGATGGAATCGTCCAAATCACCAAAGTAAACTGGAGCTGGGCTTGTTGCAGGATCTGAAGTTACTAAACATGTTGTGAGTGTACGCACTCACGCTTAGGACCATATAATAATAAATATGTGCGTGATGAAAGTTGTGCAGCACGCTAACGTCCTTACTCCACTCTGTGTGCTCGTGTGGGTCTGACTCTTTCACTCCTTTGATTTGTTCCTCGTACTTTTTTTGCCTCTTCGTCACGTCTGTCTTCGTACGGAGCTGCCGTGTTCACCGTGGTTTCGTACATCACTGTTTTTGGGGCAAATAAAATGCAAGTAGGGATTAAAACTGCAGAATTAAGATTAGAGGAGCTGGAAATGCTAGCGCTCGATGCAGTGTTTTGATTTTGTTGCCACTCGTACCTACAACGCAACGCGCGAAAGTCACGTTGTCTGTCGATCTCTATTGCGAAGCTAGCCGCTCACAATGGCGAAGAGAAAAGTTAATTCTGAAAGCAGAGCCTTTCAGCACCAGTGGCAGGCTGAATATATGTTTACAGACATGCTGGTAAACACGTGTGTCTTATTAGTGGAGCGAATGTGGCTGTAATGAAGCAATTTAATTTAAGACGGCACGACGAGACGAAACGTCAGGATAAGCAGAAAAACCTAAACGCAGAAACTACAGGAAGTAGACGAGCTAAAGAAGAATCTGACATTTCAGCAGACGTTTGTCACCAGAGCAAAACCACAAAGTGAAGCTGTTGTGAAAGCAAGTTTTATTGTGGCAGAGGAGCCAAATCAGCCCGGCTATTTACCGAGGGAGAGTTTCTAAAGAGCTGCATGATGAAGCTGTGCGTCGTCTTGTGTCCAGACAAAACACAGATTTTGGCAAATGTGAGCCTGAATAGAAACGTATGTCAAAGTGTAAACGACATGAAACTGTCCTGGGACAAACTTGTTGGATGCAGCGCCGGTGTTGTGCGGTGAAAAAAAACTGACTAGTCAGTAGGATGCGAGTAAAGATGCAGGAGGAGAACTGTACCGGTGAGTTAACAGCATCACTGCATCACACACCAGGAAAGGCTGTGTGGTAAAGTCCTTAAAATGGAGCATGTAATGATCACCGTAACGGAGACCGTGAATTTGATCCGAACTAAAGGTTTAAATCACCGTCAATTTCAGTCTTTTATGATGCAGTGATCCCTGTTGCCAAGTAATGTTGAGCCAAGTCAGTGCAACAGTGTTCCCAAATGCGCACTTTGCTGATAAACTGAGTGCACTGAGTTTGTGGCGCTTTGGTGACTTTGAAGCACAAAAAGAGAATTTCGAGCTGCTTCACAACCCAACGTGGAAACTGCACCCGTGCAGATTCAGATGCAGTGTAATGATGCACTCAGGCAAAGTACGACACTGACTGGCCCGCACAGTTTATTAGCTCCACTCCTGCAGCAACGCCCAGCTCCGTCTACATGCGGCTCCAACCTTGTGTTTGCTTTCATTTACTTTTTCTGGGCTTTTGGCAGCATGTTCTTGTTTCTAACTTGCATAATTTTGACAGGATATATTTTTATGGAGAGCAAAATGTTTAAAGAATAAACTTTAACTTTAAAGTTTATTTATTCTGGAATAATATTCCTGTCTGTATTCATATTTATGTTTACAAAACATTGTTTTAGTGTGTTCAATAAATGTTTATCTTGACCTAAAGTGTGCCTTGAGGTTTGGCCCCCAGTGCAATTGAGTTTGGCAGCCCTGCAGCAGATATTTTAATGGCCTGCATTTGTATAGTGCTTTTCTAGTCCCTAAGGACCCCAAAGCGCTTCACACTATATCCATTCATTCACACACTGGCGATGGCTACATTGTAGCCACAGCTGCCCTGGGGCGCACTGACAGAGGCGAGGCTGCCGGACACTGGCGCCACCGGGCCCTCTGACCACCACCAGTAGGCAAACACGGGGTTAGTATCTTGCCCAAGGTTATTTGACATGCAGCCAGGAGACAGCCTGGGATCGAACCACCGACCTTCTGATTAGTGGCTGACCTGCTCTACCACCTGCGCTACAGCCACCCCATGGTCAGTCCAACCTCCAGGGGCATAATATCATCCCTGTACAATCTAGTCTCCCACTTACAATCTTCTTCAGTAGCTGCCATCGAATCTAAATGGGAACAAGACATAACTTTCATATCACAGATGACCTGTGGGACTCTGTCCTCGGCCAAGTTCACAATATATCGATGTGTGCTCGACACACTCATTTAAGATCATCGGGTGCATTGATCCAGGGTCAGGCTGGAGCGTATACACCCAGCCTGTAGGGGGTGCTCCTGGTACATTACTTCATATGTACTGGTCCTTCATTGGCCAACGTTTGGAACTGTTTCCCAAACGATGTCTGAAGTCCTCAAATTAAACCAGAGCCACTCTGTGCTACGTTTGATGCGCCCAGGACCTGAAGCTGCCCAACTCCAGAGTCAGAGTGTTAAACTTTTCATTACTGCTGACCAGGCGAGCTACCTGACCCCCCTCCCGCATGTGCAATGAGTAAAAGATACAACGTCCTGCTTTGTTTAGTTCAGTTCAATTCTGAAGTACTTTGTTATACGTAGCACTGAAACCTTTGTCTAATGAAAGGTCAGGATGAAATGGAAAATGCAGTTAGAAGGAACATTTACACGATCCTCCACATTTATTATGTTGATGTTTTCATGAATGGTCAGATGGTCCGCTGCTGTGAATTATGGGACGGAATTTTCTTCTCCCCGTTCATAAAGGATGCTCTGCTAAGGGAAGCATTGAAGTTCCTTTGCGTAGTGTTTGGAGAACTGGAACAGCTCTGGTTATGGCCACCATGCAGATACATCGCTCAGTGAGGAACCTTCCTGAGCAAAAAGGGTCGTTTGGAACGCACCTCGATCTCCCTTAGACTGTGCTGCTTTCAATCAGGTCCCTGATTTAAGGGAAAACATGAGCTGGACCTCATGTCTGACCTCAGGCAGGCGTAAAGAAACACAGAGCAGGTACACAAACACAAAGTATGGACAGGTGAAGAAGCTTACAGGTAGATGCAGGTGGTCTCCTCTGCTGTGAATCTGTCACATCGCCATGTTACCCGTCTGCCTGAATACCTGTGTGAGTGCTGGGACCCTCAGGACAACGACACAGATGCACCTGAACACTCATGCAGGTTTCTCTGCCTTTTAACACCTTAACTGGATTATCAGATTACCTACACTAGCGTCTCTCACACACTCACACACTCTCACACACTCACACACACACACCTGTATACCTGCCTTTGTGAGGACTCTCAGTAACATGAAAGCTCCCCAGGACCCTGTAAATCTGGACCCATAAAGTTAGACCAGAGCCAGGTGTAGACTGACTGACACTCACAGGTTTTCACAAACCCAGGTTTCCACGCATCTCTGCTTCTCAGACACACACAGAAACACAGAAAGGTCAAAGGTCAGAAAACATTTGTTTTTAATCCAGAGAAAGCTGGCAGCTGATTGGTCAGCTGGAGAGGAAAACAGCAAACAAACAGTCAGATGATCAAAACAAGCATTTAACAGGCCAATAGGAGCAGAGCATATCTTAAAGTGACAGAGTGCCAGTTTAACGTCTCAGAGACTGTTAGCACTATTAGCATCCCTCATTCACAAATATGGGCTGCGTTAGCTTCAAGCTAGGAGAAACACTGATCGGTGGCTCAGATTGATCACCAGCAGGCGCACTTTGGTGTTTGCATAGACGACGAATGGGATGCTCCGCAGGTGAGATCATGTGATAGAGTGAGAACACTGCACAGGTGAGGAAGGGGCAGGTAAACATGTGACTAAGTGCTTCTGATCAGGTACACAACATGAAAACTTCAGGGGAGGGAGGGGGCAAGAGAGGCAGGGTGCTGTCTGACAGCCAGGGGGCGCTGCATGAGGAACTCTGAGTGTTTTACAAATCAGAGCAAAAGAAGAACTCCACCAGTGTGACATCATTACAACCAGGAAAACAACTAATCAGTGTGTGAGGCTGCAAACATGGTGGAGGTGGGAGGAGTCAGGCGGGAGCTCTGTGTGTCTCTTTGGCTGCATTTAAACACTTTTTAAACTAAAAACTATTTTTTCCAGGATCGAGTTCAGCTTTGATTCCTGATTCCTCAAAACTCACCAGCCAGCTGGGGATATACAGCCCACATGTTTAACGGGGACACGGGGAGCCCGGTGGTTTAACGGGGACACGGAGAGCCCGGTGATTTAACAGGGATCCAAATGTTTAACAGGGACACGGGGAGACCAGGTGGTTGCGGGGCCACAGTGTCAGTTCAGGTTTCAACCAATAAGCAGCTCACCAGCAGCAAGTGTAGAGGAAAAGGAATCAAAGCTTCTAACACCACCTGGACCTTAATAACGTCCTAATAAGGGGTCGTCCCCTCCCACTCCAGCAAGTACTGGACCGTCCCCTGAGGGGTGATGCGGCGAGCCAACACCTGGTAGCGCTCGCCATTGGTTAGCCTACCCGCTACTCCAAAGTAAGAGGAGATGGAGGAGTGGAGGTGGGAGTTGTCAGACGGCAGCGGTGAGTGGTCTGACAAGAAGTGGGAGGAGTCTGTGGTCAGGTGGGTGTGGTTTGTAGCTTCCTGGGCCCCAATGATGCCAGAAGGCTCTTCCCCTCCAAGCTCCTCCCCTGCCTCACTGCGATTGGCCCACTGGCTGTAACTGTTCCGGGGTAACTTCCTCTTTCTGCT
>NC_140629.1:41069663-41107163 GCF_057382275.1 Copadichromis virginalis
ACACACAGGTGAGAAGCATCGTACCCGGACCGCCAGAGCAAAGACGCAGCGTCTGCAGAACCACGGAGTCAGGGTGCCGCTGCCCTCTACTGGAGGAATGTGACACTGCTGGTGGAAACCTGACAGACAGGTGATGGTCAGAGCCCAGGATTCACCATGGCAACAGATAAACAAAGAGCACTCAGTCATCGTGACCTTTGACCTTAAATCTGATCATCAGAAAGCATTTCTGCCTTTACTGCAAACAGCGTTTGCGCTAATGTTTCTACTATCAGCTTCACTCTGAGCTTCTGTTAAAGGTCAGAGGTCATTCACATTAGAAGTATCAGCAGTTATGGAGGAGCTCCGCCTCCTGAGAAAACGCTGATGTCACTGCAAGCCCGTCCAATAAATCCCACCCCGAAACACCATGCAGTAGGGCTGGGCGATATATCGAGTTTTTTAATATATCGATATATTTTTTTATACACAATATGTTACTACGTTACGTTACAATTATACTTGTGGAACCGCAAGTTTGCCTCTCTTTCGTCCACTTTTGTCTCTACGCAACGTTACTCTGCCTCGCCTGTCCTTCACTGAACACAACTCCCCCATCACCTGCAGGCTGCTCGTTAAAAAGAAAACATTTGGAGATTACTATTTTAGTGCTGTCAGCGTTAATCTCGTTAAAATGACATTAACGGCATTAATGAGCATTATTATTTAATAAATGTTGATAATTTCTTTCTTTTTTTTCTGAGTAATTTTTTCACGTACATCTGCGCTGTATGTTAATAAAAGTGCCTGTGTGAGACCTGGGACACTGTGTGACTAAGAACTCGCTTTTTCTTCTTACTTTATACCTTTAAAAAAAAAAAAAATCGAGATACATATCGTATATCGCCATCCAGCTAAAGAATATCGAGATATGAATTTTGGGCCATATCGCCCAGTCCTACCATGCAGTTAGTTTTAGCTTCGCAGGTGTGACCCTCAGTCCAACCTGCAGAAAGCCCACAGGCAAGTAGAGCAGGGCAATATGACCAAAAATATTTATCACGATATAGATCTGAAAATTTGCGATAACGATATAACTGACGATATAATTGACACTAGACAAAATACTTTACAACTCCACAATTTTATTAGTGCAAAAAAAACCCCATCCATCCATCTTCATCCGCTTTATCCGGGGCCGGGTCGCGGGGGCAGCAGCCTAAGCCAAGAGGCCCAGACCTCCCTCTCCCCATCCACCTCCTCCAGCTTATCCGGGGGAACACCAAGGCGTTCCCAGGCCAGCCGAGAGATATAATCTCTCCAGCGTGTCCTGGGTCTGCCCCGGGGCCTCCTCCCGGTGGGACATGCCTGGAACACCTCACCCAGGAGGCGCCCAGGGGGCATCCTTGTCAGATGCCCGAACCACCTCAGCTGGCTCCTTTCGATGTGGAGCAGCAGCTGCTCTACTCTGAGCCCCTCCCGGATGGCTGAACTTCTCACCCTATCTGTAAGGGAGAGGCCAGCCACCCTTCGGAGAAAGCTCATTTCTGCCGCTTGTATCCGCAATCTCGTTCTTTCGGTCACTACCCACAGCTCGTGGCCATAGGTGAGGGCAAAAAAAACCCATCAATGTATTTTCACATAAACAAGCAGCTGTTTTTTGCATTAAAGTTATATAAACATTTTACAGTGCAAATGCAAATTCCTCGCTGACAGCTTAACCAAAAGGCATTTCCAGTGGAAACTGGCCGACATATCCTCAGCATAACCATGTATAATATCCACAAAACGAAAAAAAAAAAAAAAAAAAAGCTTATACACATGCAATACGGTAATATTATGTTGAAGCACAGTACGTATCACTCCGCGAGGCTCCGCCTACGGTAGCCGTAACGCTCCGACAATCCATCAAGCGGTGCGGCTTCGTAGCTTAGCAAAGTCGTACTGAAACATTTGACAGATTTTCGAGCGCCGTGCACATAAAATCGTTTCGAGGTCAGTAAACACTAGGGCTGCCACAAACGATTATTTTGATAGTCGACTAGTCACCGATTATTTTTGCGATTAGTCGACTAATCAGATCATCATCCATTAGACGTAAAACTACAGCTTATTGCACCAGCAGCATCTGCTCTTATATAACTATCATTAGCTTACAGCTTTAAGTGTTTAAGGTCTGTGCTAACTAAAAATAAAGACAAGATGATAGTTTATTAAATTTTAATGAAATTTGCAGATTGTCTCGGTGAAGTTTAATGAACTCCTTGCTATCTAAAATATAACAGGACACTGGAGTAAATTCTCCAGCATCTCACACTTCTGATAATCAGCTGTCTGCTTGACGTTTATTCAGCTGTGTAAAAACTATAACTTTAATCTCAGACAAACTGATTTACTCAGCAACAAATAAAATACTAAAAAAAAAAAGCCAAACAATAACATTTTAAGTTATCTGAGTGACTTATATATCATGTTTAACCTGAGTAGCGAAAGACAGCGGTGGGTTTGAAAACGATTTGCCGGGAGTCCGGTGTTCTCACGGCTCTAGTTAGCCTAGCCCCCGGCTCGCTAACGAGCTAGTGGGTAACAGATGTCTCCGAAAACGTCGGAGCGCTTTTGAAAATATGTGGTGTCCTGATAAACTGAGCAGATATTTGAGGTTTACACAGCTACATTCTCGCCTGAAAATATGTTAAACGTTTATTTTGTGACCCAGAAAGAATAATAAGAGTAATATTAAAACTAACTAGCTGCCGCCATTGTTGGAAACTGCGCTGGGCCGCGCTATGAATTCTGGGACACAGCTGCTTCTTCTTCTTCTTCTTCTTCGGGGTTTAACGGTAGCTGACATCCTTGTACATGCAATGCTGCCATCTTCTGTTTCAGTCCGTTATTACACTCTTAAATCCTGCCACTTATTCCTGCGTCTTTTGTGATCGTACAAAGTTTCAAACGACGCGTCGACTATTAAATCAGTCGTCGACGATTTTGATAGTCGACGTAATCGTGACTAGTCGACAAATCGTGGCAGCCCTAGTAAACACAACCAGAATTCAAACATAAGGCACACGGGGTTATAAGGGGCTCTGTCGATTTTCAGAAAAATCAAAGGGTTGATTGTAAGTACGCCGTATTTTCCAAGAAACAGGGTAATAACGACGGCCCGCTAGCATGCTCCACCAAAAATAGTGCTTTGTTGTGTATCTGACGGACGAAAGCTAAACCAGTTCCACACCACTGAAGCTGCAGCATTTCTACAAACCAATCCGGTTGTTCAGTCTGACGTCACTAGCCGTGTCTGGGCCTAAACTCCGCTGCAGGTCCATATATCAAACGATCACTGTGGCATTACTGAGAGTTGAAAAACTGTCTAAAGTCTTTCATCTTTAATAAAATGATCAGCGTTCTGCTCTACCAGGTGTAACAATTGAGTTTAACATCCAGGCATCCATGAAAACGGAATTTATGATATTTAACGGAGTTAGAAGTTAGCAGGGAGTTAGCTCACTAGCTTCTATCTAAATACAATATAGCATGTCCTGACTGCGGGGTTTTGGAAACAAATTCAAACGTACAGCTCTGCTATCACTTCCAGCATAAATGAAGACAGAAAACTAAACAGCAGTGACGTTTGTAGGGTTACTGAAGTTGGGCTAGCTGGTATATAATGATGTGCTACGTGACCGCTAGCGACACAGCTATGTTAGCATAATATAAACAAGCTAACTTTTTTCCCACTCGATAAAAGTTAACGTGAGTGTTCTCGGTGGTCAGGAACAAATGTAATCGCATGGCAGGATGCTGTAAAAGGACCAAACTTCAGCCAGGAGAACAACTGAGATAATCCATCCACAATACGAGGTTAGTCATTCATATACTGCTGCATGGGCTGGGCTGTAGTTACATCCTAAGGTTTTAAAAACTGAGCTTAAATAAATGATTAGTGGTAATAAAAGCCGAGGGAGGTCAACAGTGATCACTGACTGTTTTAGGAGCTTTTTGAGATCAAATAGAAGAAAATACAAAACATTAAACATGTTAACAACACAAAAGCCATATTAAACGCAGACTACTTTAGACCCGGAAGTAGGATTCGTCGCGTGATCACTGAACAACCAGATTCTCGTTCATCCGTTTCATTCAACGATCCGCTTTCGCTCTTCTCATTCTCCGTCTCCACCATGCGTTTTCTGCCATGTGCGTATAAAAACAAAGGCACTGCGCATGCGCGTTTTACCCATATTCTATCGCCATATTTCATTTTCTTGCCGTTGCCCAACATTATACCGGTATTACCGTGAACGATATGATATGGCCCAGCCCTACAGGCAAGTGTTCCTAATGGACTGCTCCTGTGTGTGTGTGTGTGTGTGTGTGTGTGTCAGACTCACCGATCCCACACTTCCCACAGATCAGGATCTGGTTTGATTGGGTGTTGGAGTTTGGGTCCACCTCCTGGCACATGGAGCAGCGAGGCTCCTCCCCCGGTACTCCAGCTGCATTAGGATTGGACAAAAGAAGCAGATCACAGACATGAAGCACCTGTCTTGCCCTCTCTAGCTTTCTCTCACTCCACCCGTCTGTCTCACCGTGCTGGATGTCCTTCCAGAGGACCCAGAACTTGGAGTTGTCCTCAAAAGTGACGAAGCAGCTCTGCCTAGGGGGACTCACCTATCCACCAATCAGAACACAGAAACTCAGCCAATCACGATGAGCATGATGAGCTGCAGTGGGTGTCAGGTGAGCACAGGCTTACCCGTTGGATCTTTCCCAGGTAGTACAGTCCATCTGACCAACGACAGAGCACGAACTGACCCACGCTCAGACTGGACTCCACCCCGTCAGGTTCGGGGACACGCCCCCCTTCACACCCTCCGCCCCCTGGAGACACCTGATGCTCCAGACCGCAGAAGTCTTCGATCAGGTCCTCATACATCCTGCAGAGAGACAGACAGACGGTCTGTGATTCATTCCTGAACTGCGCGGTGGATTGGAGGAGGGCTGACATGCGCAGTGCGTCCTCCCATCACATACCGTTAACAGAGCTCTAACCATCCAGTAACTACCCACCACACCCTAACGGGTTAACTAACGGAAAAGAGCTGATGAAGCGCGATAACCGATCGGAATAACGAGTAAACCGGGCCATGAAATCCTGAACGATAACCCGGTAACAGCCCGTAATAATTCACGTTAAGAGGGCCAGCTCACAAAAAAAACACTTGCACACAGTGATGAACTGACACGGGATAAATTCAAGGGTTCCAACAGCTCTGTGTCCCGGGCTGAACTAACGGGCCACACTAAATCCCAGGGCTAAATCAGAGCGGGTCAGCGCAGAGAGGGAAGCCGTGATACCTGCATTGATCCGGGCTGTGCCTCCTTTCTGCCGGTCCTCCCGCTGCTGGCATCCCAGGACAGAAGGTCGTTGAGTCGATGCTTCTTCAGGGTGTCTGTCTGTCTGTCTCTGTCCGTCCCCCTCACGTCTGCCTGTCTGCCTCCCTTACGTCTGTCTGTCTGTCTGCTACTACTGCTCTCCGCGGCGCTAAACTTCAAACTTACTCCGGCGCCATTTTTCACTTTTCCCGCGAATCACAGCACGGCTTTTTTCCTTATCGTTCCGTCATCACGCCGCAGCGCCTACCCTAACTGTGATTGGCTGTTGCATTGAAGCCTGCGGGACCCTGCGCTGTGATTGGCTGTGAGAGGAAAAAAATAGTTTTACCGCGAGATTTGGTTTCTGAGCGAGATTTCTTGTGTAGCTGTTCTCCCTACACGCTGCTGATCTACACCCAGCACCTCTCTGCTAGCTGAACTCCACCTGTGACCGCCTTCCTCCACTCTCACACACCACTCTCACACTCCTCTCTCCCGCAAGTACACAGTACAAGGGCGTAGATTTGGTTTTGGCATCGGTGGGGACGGACGATTCAACCACCGAGCCCTGCCCCGTTTTTTTTTTTTTCTTTTTTGTCTTTGCTTCTTGATAAAAGGAGAAATATACTTGCCTACATATGCTATTCTACATGCTTTTAAACCATTTAAAATTACAATTCATAGTTTTATATGTTAAATTACTATTAAACAAATGACTAAGTATTTTAGACTTTAGTTTACTTCAGCCATATTCCATATAAATCAGGTATCATACAAAAATAAAAATAGCTTCAAATACAGTCATGACAATAAAAGAATATGACTTTAAGGACTTAACATCATTACTTCAGTTGTAGTACACCAACATCTCTGACACATCAGCACTAAGGGAACACTGAATGACCTGCTGGTTTTTGTCCATAAAACTACTCGTCTAAGATGACCACAGAGTAAAAGATTATACAACATTTTAGGCACTGTTGCCCCGATCAGATCAGTGAGCTGGGATGTTTTATTCTAAACATGAACTACTGTTACAGCAACAGACATGGACTACTGGTGCCCCACACAACAACTCAATGTCCACTATGTGAGGGAGCCAAACACATGCTTGCTCCTCTCGTTAATCTGTAGCACCAAATCATCAGTCAGTCACCTGTGACCTCGCCTCTTCACCTCTGAGCTACAACATGGCAGAGCTGCCTCTGTCACCTGATGAATAACAGTGAGACATTCCTCATACATGCAGTCACACATGTGCTTCAAATACAGTCATGAACCAACAAGTCATCATCCAACTTCACCTGTGACCTTGTGTCACCATTACTCTCTGAGCTCTGTGTTGGTTCTTCACCTGACAAACAGGACAAACATGACAATAAGAATAAAATGTGGAGCTGCTTCAGTGTTTCTGTCACTTTGTGCAGATCTTGACTCGTCAGTAATGTTTGTAGGCTGAGTGCATTTTTGAAACAATTTGTGCAAACTGCACTACAAGGTGGAATATTTGCAAAATCATGACTACCTCGTGATATTTTGTCTCAAAAATAAACCCTATGAATATGTCAGTGCCATTAGGAAGAAATTATTGTGTCACCAACATTTTAATGTTAGACATATAATTCTAACAGCCTCTGTAAACTAATATCCGGGCTGCTCGAGGCTGCCGTTTTCTCTGACAGTTTCAATCAAAATTAGAAACGCTGCTCTGAGACTGAGAGAACTAACAGTGCTGCCTGCTGTGCAGGTAGTTCCCAAACACGTTATTCATGGTTACATACAGTTTTAGACTGATGTGGGCCAAAGCCTAGCACAGCCTGTAACATTATTATGACGGACACATTTTATGAGTGAGCTTGGCTTTAAGTGACTTACAGGTTTCTTTGAAAAACACTTTCTTATATCCAGGTTCTTTCTCTTTGCTGCCGTCCTCCTCGCAGCGCAGGTTTGCCGCTGCTAAAACTAAACAGAGCTCCCTGAAAGGCTCAGCCAATCACACTGGCCATATTTATCACATGAGGCAGGACTAGGGATGGGTACCGGTATCCGGTGCCATTATGGCACCGATTCTGACATAAACGGTAGTAACCAGACCGAAAAGCAGCGCACATTTCGGTGCTTTATTTCGGTCCTTTATTTCGGTCCTTTCTTTTCCCTGAGATGTCATACACTTTGGATTTTAGCCAATCATTTTACCTTTCCAAGCGTAGTAGGCGGGCCCAGGTACGTACGTTCTTTTAGAGCAGAGCTACAGATTAAAAATGCCCAAGGCGAAGCGGTCAAAATTCTGTAAAAGGCTGTACTTCACAGCAAAATATGCAAACTCAGCAGCAACAAGTGCTTTAAGCTGATACTGTGATACTGTCAAAGGAGGTAACACCTCGAATCCGATGAAACACCTGGTGACGCATAGCGTTTTTTTTAAAAGCCCAGAAATGCGCCGTATTTGATAGCTTGCTGCGAGACCTCACACCGGGCACATCTACTGCGGGTGTGGTGCCTGTTATCGGACCCGGAGTTAGCAACATCCCCCAATAACCCGAAGAGGAGAGTCCTGGCCCCTAGCCCTGCCAGTGTATCAGAAATGATGAGGATGAGGATGCAGCAGCAGCCGTTCTTCTCTGCGTGAGTAGCTTAATGTTGTTCGTGTGTAATTTACGTACCACGTTATTACATTAATGCATGTAAGGTGAACTAGCAAACATCATCATAGCTACATGCGGCTGTCTTCTTGTTTGATGGCAGATGCTCCCTTCACCCTGGCCAAAAAGGCTAAAATGACCAAAGAAAAAATGACCAAAGAAAAAGTGGAAAACAGTTAAACATGAGAGGTTTTTGGACAAAGTTTGTATTTTTTCCATTGTTTAAGCACTGCTTCCAGCCAAGAGTGATACCATATATGCCCCATAGCTGCAGAAAAGGCTAACATTGTTATCTTTTTACAAAAAACAGCTGAACATCAGAGGTTTTTGGACCAATTTATAATCGATATGTATCTATAGTTCAGCCACAGGTGCAGTCTCTCACTCAAACAACACATTTCTTTTGCATTCAGACACAGGAGCTGGTGTGTTGCAGTTCCCTGCTCAACACTCGCTCAGTCACAAACAAATCGTTTATTTTAAACGATCTTGTTATAAAGGAATCTCTCAACGTCATGTGTTTAACTGAGACGTGGCAACAAAACATGGATTATATACATCTGAAGGAAATTTGTTCGACTGGCTGCTCCGTCATCGGAGCTCCACGTCTTTCGGGACGTGGCGGAGGTCTCGCTGTTTTGCACCAGGACAGATTCACATGCAGACTGATGAACTCGGATCCTTTTACCTCCTTTGAACTGCAGATGATCAAGGTCGGCTCTTTGCACACCTTTTATTGTATTTGAATCTACCGACCTCCTGGCCCTGCCGGAGTCTTTTTAACTGAATTTAACGACCTCCTGTCATCCATTATTAAATTAGAGAAGGTGGTAATGTTGGGAGATTTTAACCTTCATATTGATGATGCATCCTGTAATATGGCTGCTGACTTCATGACTATCACAGAGTCTTTTAATTTTATGCAGCATGTTTCTGGCCCTACACATCTAAAGGGTCACACATTGGACCTTGTTTTCTCCTTGGGTTTAAATATAAATGACATTCGTGTGGAAAATGTCCATATGAGTCACCATAGCTGCATATATTTTAACTTGTCGTTTTATTTGGATCCCCCGGCTCCCAAAATAACGATTGAAAGACGAATCATAAACCAGAACGCCGGCAAAAGGTTCTCTGCCATGTTTGACGCTGAAATGACTTACAATGATTTGGACTCTCTTGTCTCATCCTTTAATAATCAGTGTAATTCTAGTTTAGTGGCACCTCTGAAAAAAAGTACTGTCCTATGTTTGAAATCTCATCCTTGGTTAAATGAAAACATTCGTAATTTCAGGAGATATTGTCCCAAGCTGAAACGTTTGTGGAAGGCTTCCCAGCTTGAGGTTTATAAGTTACACCTTAAAGAATCTGTCCTCTTACTAAATGACGTGGAAAACGCCAGAACAGAGTATTTTTCACACTTCATAGCCTCAAAAAAGAAAGATCCTAAATTCTTGTTTAAAACAATTAAGAGTATTGTTTCTCCTGATGCTCCTTGTGCACCAGTTCACTCAACGTCCGAATGCAATGAGTTTATGAACTATTTCAGAAATAAGGTCACTGCCATCAGGTCTAATATCTCTCCATCATCTTCTCAATATCAGACTTTCAACTTGCTCTCCTCTGATACTTGGTCCTCTTTTACTCCTGTTACATTACAAGACATCAGAGGCCTGCTTTGTCATATAAAACAGACTTCAAGCCCCCTTGATGTCCTTCCATCTTCATGTTTCACTAGTGTGTTTGATTCAGTTGGCCCCTGTATTGTGGAAATGATAAATACTTCTCTTCATACTGGCTCAGTCCCCAGCTTCTTTAAACAAGCTGTTGTTGAGCCAATATTAAAGAAACCCCAGCTGGATCCATCTCTTCCTAACAGTTATAGGCCAATATCCAAACTGCCTTTTATATCGAAAATTTTAGAAAAAGTAGTACTAGAACAACTTAACTATTTCCTGGATAAAAATGCTGTTATGGACACTTTCCAGTCTGGTTTTCGTAAATTGCATTCCACTGAAACGGCCTTACTTGTGCTGGGCTCACACTGTGCGATTTTTAGCCCATTTTGAGCCGATTTTTGAGTCGTGTGACCGTTTTGGCGATCGGCCCGATTTTGGCCTTCATCGTGCGTCGTGCATCGTGTGCATACGTGGGGTAACGAGACACGATTAACAC
Source organism: Copadichromis virginalis (assembly GCF_057382275.1). Classification (NCBI taxonomy): domain Eukaryota; kingdom Metazoa; phylum Chordata; class Actinopteri; order Cichliformes; family Cichlidae; genus Copadichromis; species Copadichromis virginalis. The sequence continues at coordinate 41,079,836 of NC_140629.1, forward strand.
CTCACGACCAGCTCCCGATCATCAATCGCTTGGTCGTGAGGGTGTCACCGCAGTTTGTCACACTGCGCACGCGCAAACACAAATGTCAGCGAAAAAGACGGCGTAGCACGACAGTGCAGCGTGTGATCTGGACACAAGCGATGGAGGCACAACTTGTAGAACTTTGGAAAGCTCACCTGAGCCTTTTCGATGTGGCCTCACAAAATTATCACGACCACAACAACCGTGAAAATAGTTGGATCTACACTGCTGCTCAATCACAGCTGCCTGATCATGTTTTTCATTAGCAATTTAGCAAAGTTGATGGTGGTGGTGTGTCTGTGTGAGTGAAAGACAGAGAGAGAGAGCGACAGATTTTCTGTTATAACCTTCATTTTATGGAGGCACAGTGTGAGCACTCAGGTCGCATCAGAGCATCGGGCCGTATAGTGTGAGACCTGCATCGTGACCTATGAACTTCTAACCCCCTGCGAGTCAATCGTACAGTTTGAGCAGGAGCTGAATCGCGCGACTGAAAATAATCGCACAGTGTCTGCCCAGCATTAGAGTATCTAGTGATATCTTGATGGCAGCAGACTCTGGAGAGCACACAGTGCTGGTCCTGATCTCAGCTCTGCTTTTGACACTGTAGATCACAGCATCATGATAAACAGACTCGAGAACTTGTTTGGGATTACTGGTGTTGTTTTAAAATGGTTTATATCATATCTGTCTGAGAGATCTTTTACTGTTTGCATGAATCATGTCACATCAGAATCAACAGTTTTGCCGTGTGGGGTACCTCAGGGATCTGTCCTGGGTCCAATTCTCTTTTTACTTTATGTATTCCCCCTAGGCCAAATTATTAAGCGCTATAAATATATCTCCTATCATCTCTATGCTGACGACATCCAACTATACTGTTCCTTCAGGATTTCTGAGTTTTATAAATTGTCTAATTTAAGTAATTGCCTGACAGAAATCAACAAATGGTTATATGACAATTTCCTCCAACTAAACTCTGATAAAACAGAAACCCTAATTATTGCTCCAGACCACATGGTCCCAGAAATCAGGCAGTGTATCAGCTTCTTAGACCCTTCTGTAAAATCAAGCCTCAGAAACCTCGGTGCCATGTTTGACAGCTCGATGTCGCTCGAGCAGCTGGTCCGAAACTGTTTTTATCATTTACTGAATATTTCTAAACTCAGACTAATGGTGTCAAAGCTTGAACTTGAGATGATTATTCATGCTTTTATTTCTTCTTGTTTAGACTACTGTAACGGCCTTTTTACTTGTTTTAACAAATCAGCCTTAAATCGTCTTCAGTCTGTGCAGAATGCTGCAGCACGTCTCTTAACAGGCACCAAGAGAAGATCGCATATCACTCCAGTCTTGGCCTCCCTTCACTGGTTGCCTGTAAGTTTTAGGTTTCATTTTAAAATTGTAGTTCTAACCTTTAGGGCCCTACATGGTCAGGCTCCTCAATATTTATCTGACCTGCTGAAACCACATACTTCTTCTCGGGCTTTAAGGTCATTAGATCAGAGACTGCTGGTGGTAGCGCGCACTCGTTTTAAAACTCGTGGTGATCGGGCCTTTCAGACGGCGGCACCACGGCTGTGTCTGTCTCTTTGCTGCACGGACTCCACTGATTCTTTTAAGAAACAGCTGAAGACATTTTTATTTAGAAAAGCATTTGATTAAGTTCTTCTTATGCTGTTTTTATAGTTTTATTGTTTTACATTGTTTTATTTACTGTTATATTGTTTTTATATTTCCATTTTCTGTGTTTATCTGTGAAAAGCGCTATATAAATAAATTTTACTTACTTACTTTTATAGATGGTTTGTTTCCATGACTGCCTGCCTTTAATTTCCCTTCAGTACAGTAGCAGTGGATGTGGGTTAGAGATGCAGTGAGCCTGGACCTGCAGGTGACCATCTTCACTGACCTCCTGTGACAAAGGGCTCATCTGTCCTGGTGAAGAGAAGAAACTATAAAGCCAAACTACACTTTAACCATTTCACAGGCCACTCGTCTGGTTTCTGGACGTTCACAACAAAACTTGTGTCTAAACACATTTTTAACAACACACATACTACTGTTATTACTATGATTTAAATGTAATTAAACAGAAATGTTGGTTTAATGTAAAACCAGTTGTTGCTAAAGATTTGAGATTAACAGATGTTTGACTGTGTCGACTGATCTGTGCGAGGGAGGAGGAGCATTTACAAACCACATTGTCGTGTCCTTCTGCTGAAGGAGGGGCTGCCTTTTGTCTGTTTCTCTGCAAATCATTCGATGATGAAATAAAACAAAATAAAAAGAACATTTCATCTGTTTTTCTTTTTTACATTTTTCAGGTGTTTGTCTGACCCAAGATTCGGTCTCTCGATCCAGTTCTTTGTTTTTGTGATCATTTGAGTTGTACTGACATCCACAGCTGGGTGACTTTCTTATATAAAAGTCCGACAGTAACATAAGCAGCCGGATAATAAAAAGTAAAATATAAGATATAGTGAAGCAACAATAAGAGAGCTTTAAAGGGAAGCCACAACTAAAGCAGGCCACCTGTGAGTTACTTAACTACTTAAGTACAGTATAGAGTAAATGTACTTACTAGATTCCAGCTTACTTATTTTTTCTAATTTAAACCAACTCAGATGCCGAGATCCAGGAAGCATCATCGTGTGACTGGGAATGATCCCAAACCTGGGTTGAATAAACTGCCCTCGGGGGGACTTTGTCCTTCCTGCTACACTCGCTCTGCAGCTTCTTTTCCTTTACTGATTTTATGGACTGCTTCCTGTGAGGTGCAGGACCAGTCTGCAGAGCAGGACAAACCATGTTTCCTCGTCCTGTCAAAGGGCACAAAGTGGGACTTTACTTAGATTCATGTATTCCATAGGACTGCATCATTTCCCCGTACTCTCCCCTCGGCAGTAAGAGGAATCAGTCCGTAACACTACTGTGAAAAGAACGTGCTTTATTGCTGTTTTGCTTCTTTCATCTGGAAATGTCCAAGCTAACCGCGGTCCAGACTGCAAATGTTGGAGTACGGTCACGGTCCTGGGTTAGTGATGGTTGTTGGGTTAATTGCCGTTTCTGTCTCAGTATGTCTAGCTCTTTAGTATTTCCTGAGTTCTAGTTTTAGGTTTTGTTATGCGGTTCCCTGTGTTCTGTGTTTCCTGTTTTACTTTGAAGGTGCATGTCTTGTATTCAGGCCCCTCTTCTGTGGAACCAGCTTCCAGTTTGGATTCAGGAGACAGACACTATCTCTACTTTTAAGATTAGGCTTCAAACTTTCCTTTTTGCTAAAGCATATAGTTAGGGCTGGACCAGGTGACCCTGAATCCTCCCTTAGTTATGCTGCAATAGGTGTAGGCTGCCGGGGGATTCCCATGATGCATTGAGTTTTTCCTTTCCAGTCACCTTTCTCACTCACTATGTGTTAACAGACCTCTCTGCATTGAATCATGCTTGTTATTAATCTCTGTCCGTCTTCCACAGCATGTCTTTATCCTGTCTTCCTTCTCTCACCCCAACCGGTCGCAGCAGATGGCCCCGCCCCTCCCTGAGCCTGGTTCTGCTGGAGGTTTCTTCCTGTTAAAAGGGAGTTTTTCCTTCCCACTGTCGCCAAAGTGCTGCTCATAGGGGGTCATATGATTGTTGGGTTTTTCTCTGTATCTATGAAGCGCCTTGAGGCGACTTTTGTTGTGATTTGGCGCTATATAAATAAAATTGAATTGAATTGAATTATTTTGTTTTGCTTCCTCCCTGCCTCGTCATGTTTAATTAGGTTGAGCCGTGTCTCCCTCCTGTGCTCGGTGTAACCACTGCTCTCCATCCCCTCGTATTTCCAGGTGGTTCTAGTTTCTTGTTTCTGGTTCGTGTTATGTTACAATTTGTTTTCCCAGTTTAGGTTGAGGGTCGTTTTCCTGTTGGTTTTGTTAAACCGTTAATAAAGGCTTTAAACACTCTCGTGCATCTTTGTCTGTGCCTGGGTCCACACCTCTCATCTCCACAAACCGTGACAAGTATTACTTGTATTTTAAGCTTGATCGGGACCAGAGATGGGCAGTAACGCGTTACTTGTAACGCGTTACTGTAATCCGATTACTTTTTTCAAGTAACGAGTAAAGTAAGGGATTACTATTGCAAAATCGGTAATTAGATTACCGTTACTTTCCCGTAGGAACGCTGCGTTACTGCGTTACTAAAACCGTGATTTTTTGCAAGAATGTCTCATGACAGTGACGTAAGCGAGTGCGCCGTTAGTGACAACAGCTGTGTGCAGATCAACAATGGATCATATATCGATGGTGGGAGAGAGTATGAGCGTGCAGCGTTTAAAGCGTGGAAGTACTGACCTTACTTTGAGTTTGATTCCATAAAAAGTGACAAAAACATTAGTGTCCGCTGTGCGTGGGAAGAAAACTTCTTTTTACAGCGAAAAAACCCTAAACTTCCAAACAAGCACCGAGTAGCTACAACGTAATGCGCAACTGACCGCGGCACACCTGCACCAGGGTAAACCTCCGCCTACCGCAGTGCTGCTTAATAGGTGAAAATAGAGCAACAGGACCGCTGAGTCTTTGACTTTATTTATTTTCTGCTGTGTTTTACTTGCATCTATTTGAAAGAGTGAGTGTAAACACAAAAAATATTTTATTTTATGAGCTGGAATGTGCAGAAAATAGGTTTAAATGTTAAACTAATTTATTCAAGTCAGAGAATGTTGCAGATAATTAAATTTTTGCTTGATGCATAAAGTTAAAAGATTAAAACTAATAAAAGAAGTTTTAAAAAGAGACTTTTCCATCTGATTACATTTTGTATGATGGATTATGCAGAAAAAGTAGAATTGGGCTGAAAGATCTATCGCTTTATCACCTCTTCAGGTTGTAAATCGGGTTTTTAAAAAGTAACTAATTAACTAAGTAATTAATTACTTTTGAAAATAAGTAATCAGTAAAGTAACAGGATTACTTTTTTGGGGAAGTAATCAGTAATTAGTTACTGATTACTTTTTTCAAGTAACTTGACCAACACTGATCGGGACTTTTTCCTAAACCTGATTTTGTCAGGCTACGCTGTGTGGCAGGCAGGATGTAGGACCCAAATGCAGGACTCACAAACACGAAAGGATGAAGCCAAAACAGCAGCTTTATTGAGCTGTAGCAAAAACATGCTACAAACAAAATCCAAGGACGAGGAACAAAGACACTAGGAAAGGAAACTGGGAAGCTAGAAACTAGGTGCGAGGACGACAGAGGACCATGCAGGAAACACATGGGAATGGTACGACACGACAGACAGAGAAAAACACGGGGCTGAAATACACCAGGGAGAAACCAGGGGATGGGAAACAGGAGGAGAGCACAGCTGGGAATACACAACAAGGGGAAGAAAACCTCGATGCACTGACACAGGACATGGGACTGTCAAAGAAACACGAGACAACCACAAAGACGCAGACTAGACACTGAGACGGGGACACGACTGAGAGGGGACACAGGGGGAGCGTGGAAACAAGAGTGGCAAGACGAGGAAAACGAGAAAGGCAAAGCAACAGCAACCAAAACCCACGAATAACAACACTCACAGAATAACTAAAAAACACACCAAACACTGGGTCACAGGTCCAGTGTTTGGTCGCATCCAAACAACTTGTTCCATGGTATGCTGTTACGTCTGTGAGCAAGCTTTCTTCCATGCTTCGTGGGACTATAACTGATCCACCTGATCAGTGATGCAGAGTTGACATGGAATTGTTTTTATGACACTTTTATTAAAAGGATAAATAAACATACATCCATGTGCAAATGTGGAGTCACATACAGAAACTGTCATGATCCTGGGTCATGTTGACCCAGCGCTCTTAGTTTTTGTGTGTTTTTGTATTTTGTTCTTTGTTTATGCCATGGTTCGTGGGTTGTTCTGTTAAGATGTTGCTTCTTTGATTTCCCCTGACTTTACCCCCTGTGTGCCCCCTCTGTGTATGTGAGTCCTCGTTCCCCCTCCTTGTGTTTTATTCCATGTTTTCCTCAGCCCGTTATGTCCGTGCTCTCCCCCTGGTCTGCCTCTGTGTGCTTCCTGCTAGAACACTCAGATCTGCCACTCAACTACTTCTGACCCAACCCAGATCTCGACTGAAGTCTCGGGGTGACCGTGCGTTTTGCTCTGGCTGCCCCGGTACCCTTCCTCTCGACCTCCGCGCATCTGATTCCATTGCACTGTTCAAATCACGATTAAAAACCCACTTATTCAATCTTGCCTTTCCCTCTAGTTAATATTTCTTTTATGATTTTATATCACGCACTTTTATGCTCATTTAAATTCTTGTTTGCTCTGTACCTGTTGCTTTCCTATGTATTAGTGACAGTTATCTGCTTGCATATTTAGTACTTGCTTTGGTCCTATTTCTGTTATCCTCCTCATATACTCTATTTTACTTGTTAAGCACCTTGGCATACCCTTGGTTTTTAAGTGTGCTTTATAAATAAAGTTTATTATTATTATTATTACTTTGATAGTCTCCCGTCAGTTTGCTCCTGCCGTGTCTCGTTATGGTTATCAGTGTCACCTGTGTTCCCCGTGTGCTCCCCTCGTTAATCCTCTGTGTATTTATGTCCACGTCTCCCTCAGTTCAGTGTGGCGTCGTCAGTGTCTCTTCCCCGAACCTGTGTGCCTCTCTCTGTGCTCCCTCAGTTTAGCTTTCCTAGTTTAGTTCTGTTTCTTTGTGAAGCCTGCTATAAAGCAGAGATTTTGAGTTCAGCTTTTGTCTCCGTGAGTTTTGCCTTTGGGTCCTCATCTGCCTGCACACAGCTAGTTCATGGGGCGATCGTGGCTCAAGAGTTGGGATCGGAAGGTTGCCGGTTCGAGCCCCGGCTTGGACAGTCTCAGTCGTTGTGTCCTTGGGCGAGACACTTCACCCGTTGCCTACTGGTGGTGGTCAGAGGGCCCGGTGGCACCAGTGTCCGGCAGCCTCGCCTCTGTCAGTGCGCCCCAGGGTGGCTGTGGCTACAATGTAGCTGCCATCACCAGTGTGTGGATGACTGGATATGTAAAGTGCTTTGGGGTCCTTAGGGACTAGTAAAGCGCTATATAAATACAGGCCATTTACCATTTATTTATTCATGACAAAAACAATCTTTGGTTTTCTCCTCAGCTCTCCAGTCTCCTCAAAAAAAGATGCTCCCTGGGCTCAGGGCAGAAAAACTACATCTGAGGCCGACTGGCTGATTTTTAGAAATCATTCAACCTCTTTAATTAAAAGGTCGGAACCAGAATTCTGTCTTTCAAAAACGACTAAACATCTGAACAATCCTACAAAATTCTGGAAAATAATAAAATGTTCTTAATCCTTGTTGTTTAACAGAAAAATGATACATTTTAAGCTGTTTTAATGAGCATTTGTTTCTTCAGGGTCCAGATCTAACATGCTTCATATATTATTAATAACAGACACATCACGGGTACAGCAGTCCTTTCTCCCTGCAGCACGGACTACACTGCCCATCAGGCTACAGGCTTTGACGGTCCATTGTTAGAGTGAATTGTTAAATGTTGTCATTTTTATGCTTACCATCTCCACATTGTTTAACTCTGTGTTGAAAGGAATTCCACTGTGTGAATTCCACCTGCATACACACACACAGACACACATACAGTGCCTTGCGATGCCTGTAACACTCTGCCTGTTGCCTACATATTAAACATTTTTTGAATAATAATTAAAAAAACAAACATGTCTTCACATCATTATGTGGGCTGAAGTAGAGGTGACATGGGCTGTTAGATTGAGACACAGACAGCCTCTTAATGCATGTTTTGTTTGGGTTTCCACCAGCGTGGAATTACCAAAAAAGAGGTGATTTTCATATTACCTGTATTTCATATGTTCAGCCGAACATATAAAACGGGAAAAGACCGCAGTGTAATCCATTTATTTCAACAAAGTAACTGTATTCTGAATACCACCTTTTTAAACGGTAACAACGGTAACTGTAACAGAATACAGTTACTCATATTTTGTATTTTGAGTACGTAACACTGGTACATGTATTCTGTTACTCCCCAACACTGTGTAAGGCTGCGATCATGTCGTACTTGTCAGCGAGAACACATGTGTCCACGCTGCTGGGTCTTCTTCCTCTTGTCTCCCAGTATCCAATGGAGTTCCTCTGGGCTCCATATTAGGACCATTGCTCTTTTTCTCTTTACATAAACAACTTTTGTGATAATTTATCAAACGCTGCATTCCATCTTGGTACAGTTATCTACTGCTCATCTCCTTCAGTAGCATAAACCCTGCAGTTTCTGCTGCCTTTGATGTTGTTCAGTTAAAATGGTGTTACATCCAGATTAATCCAAGGTCATGTTTTTCTTAAATGGCAAAGAGTTGTTAGCTACATCTCCTAAGACTAAAAGCATTCAAGGAACTGAAACTGATATTTTCTTAAAAGTATCAGGGATCATTATCGATCAGAGTTTGTCATTTAAAACTCACATTCAAAGGCTTGTGTCAAGGCTGAAACGAAAACTTGAAAACACTTGATTCATGCAACCTTTTCACATTTATTGGATTACGGTGACCTGCTTTTATGAATGACCTGCCCACTACCTAAAGAGGTGGGATACTGTCTACCATTTATGTTTTATTACTGGCTGTGGAAATCATGTACATCATTGTCCTTTGTACGCTGCTGTTGCCAATTGTCCATCTCTGTATATTCACAGACAAAGTGGAGGCTCGAGACCAAAAGCAGAGTCAAAAAGCGCATAAACTATTTACAAGGTTTATTCACAAAAGGAGCAAGACTCAGACTAGAACATGGATTTAAATCAAGAAACTAGACAAGAGCAGTAATGGGTCAAACGGGACAACACTCGGGCACAGGGAGCACAACGAGGACACGGATGGGAAACTCTGTAACAGAGGGAGGAGTTACTGGGCAGGTAAATAAAGTGAATTAGCTTCTCACGTGTGCACCACTTTGTGTTGGTCTTTCATGTGGAATTCCAATAAAATTGATTCATGTTTGTGGCTGTAATGTGACAAAATGTGGGAAAGTTCAAGGGGGCCGAAAACTTTTGCAAGCCGCTGTACTTGCAAGTGAAAACCAGTTGATACAGGAGGGGGTAGCCCTGAGAGTGTCCTCGTGAGAGCCGGAGGTCCAGAGGGAGGCGAGGTCCAAGAGAGGCCCGACAGGCAGGGGGCAGGCTAGGGAACGAGGTGAGTACGAAACCTTTGGTGAGCTGACTGTTTGGTATAAGAATAAAGTTACGTTGAAACCAAGCACACCATTGTTGTTCTTGTGACATTACCAATAAGTGTGATGTGTCACATGACCCTCTTCCTATTGGAAAAACAAAAGTTGTATCCAAGATGGCCGACTTCTAAATGGCCACCATGGTCACCGCCCATCTGGAGGAGTTTGCCCCCTCACATATACTAATGTGCCACAAACAGGACTTTAATATCACCAACCATTCCCATTTTATTACGGCGTATCCATATAAATGGCCCACCCTGTACTTCCTCCTTCCTGGATGTTTGACTCTGTTGGCCCCTTGATTGTGGAAATAATCAATACTTCTCTTTATACTGGCTCAGCTCTCAGCTTTTTAAACAAGCTGTTGCTGAGCCAATATTAAAGACACCAAATTTGGACCCATCTGTTCCAGTCACAGCCAATATCAAAATCACCATTTGTGTCAAAGATGTGAGAAAAAACAGTTGCAGAACAACTGAACGACTTTATGGAGAAAAAGTGTTTTGGACATTTTCCAGTCTGGTTTCCACAAACTGCTGTGAAACTGTGTAGTGACATGTTGATGGCAGCAGACTCTGGTACTCCGTACTGGTTATACTGGTTATACTCTGCCTTTGATGCTGTTGATCACAGTATGATGGTAAACAGGTTCAAAGACTTGTTGGGATTACTGGTGCTGTTTAGCTCCCATTCTCTTTTTCCTTATATACTCCCTCTACTCCAAGTTATCAGACAGTAGTATTCCTTATCATCTCCATGCTGATGACATTCAGTTATTCTGTTCTTTCAAAGCTTCTGACTTTTAGAAATGGTCTTCTTTAAATAATTGTGTCAGAAATCAAATAATGGTTAAATGATAACATCGTCCAGTTCAAACAGAAATATTGCTCGCCATCACATGATCTGTTCTTTAGGCTCCTCCGTCACAAATGTGGGCGTCGTATCTGAGAGCTGAGTCTGTGTGAGAGTCACGGTTCAAACATCTGTAACCTGTGCTGGTGTCAGAGGCTGAGGTGATTCTTCATGCTTTGACTTCTTCTGTAACGTCTTTTTACTGGTTTCAACCAGTCAGCGTTGGATCGCCTTCAGACTGCACACGACGCTGCGGCACTAACAGGAGGTCACATGTTACTCCAGATTTGGCTTCTCCTCGTCGGTCGTTGGTAAATTTGAGGTTTCATGTAAAATGTTAGTTTGAGCTTTTCGAGCTCTGCGCGGTGAAGCTCCCCAGCTGATCTCTGACCTGCTGAGGCCTCCTGCTTCTTCCCGAGCACTCGGGTCCTCAGGTCAGAGGTCGCTGTCGGTCCCTCGTACTGGGTTCAAACCCTGCGTGGGTCGTCAGGCACGAGGCTGTCGTCTTTACGCCGTGCACACTCCACTGACTCGTTTACAAAGCAGCTGAACAAATACAAACAAGCTTTTAATGAATTTCCTCATGTTTTATGTTATTTAGTTACATTTGTGGTTATGACAGTGCTGGCTACATACATTTGACTTACTTTGACCTCCTAGATCAAACGAGAATATCCTCCCTGCTGCCGCTTTCTCCTGAAAACTGGATGAACCCACATCCAGTTTCTTTTCACAGTGCACTTTTTGAGGATGAATTTTCTGCAAAAGCCCAACGTTCGGCCGTGTCAGGTAACGTGGCGTCTGAGAGCGTGGCAGGAAGCGTGGCAGGAAGATGCTGACCCACTTAAGTCGCTCTGACAAATCACCACGCAGGTGAATGCGCATTGTTAGTAACTCCAGGCTCCCGTTGCCTAGGTAACAGTGTGACACAGTAGTGGAACTGTTCCTTTGCCCCCACTCGTGACTTCACCTGAGGATTCACCTGCTGCTGGTCACTTCCTGCAAGGATGGCTCCTAAAGACTGACCCTGATGTCACAGTGATTTTAGCCACCGACTATGGCCGAGCCCGACCGACCGGTAACCTGAAAGCTTCACCTTCACGTTGCTCTGCAACACTTGCATCAATGCATGCTGCGCACTATCACTGCCACAGACAACAACCGCTCCTTGAGACAGGAAGTACCTCCACCCAGCGCTAACCGATCGTGGCTCAAGAGCTGGGAGTTCGCCTTGTAATCGGAAGGTTGCCGGTTCGAGCCCCGGCTTGGACAGTCTCGGTCGTTGTGTCCTTGGGCGAGACACTTCACCCGTTGCCTACTGGTGGTGGTCAGAGGGCCCGGTGGCGCCAGTGTCCGGCAGCCTCGCCTCTGTCAGTGCGCCCCAGGGTGGCTGTGGCTACAATGTAGCTGCCATCACCAGTGTGTGAATGTGTGTGTGAATGGGTGAATGACTGGATATGTAAAGCACTTTGGGGTCCTTAGGGACTAGAAAAGCGCTATATAAATACAGGCCATTTACCATTTAACCCACCCACTTCCATCAGAGGCGCGTGACCTCTAACACCGCGTCGTAAAGATCGATCAGAGTGATTATGGATCGTCTTGTCAAATGAGTTTATTGATGAAACAAAAAAAGGTAAGTAACACATCAACGCTCTGTCTACCATCATTTACAATTGTACTTATGGAGGTCATACAGACTCTAACCATCTACAGTCACAACCAATCATGAGCTCTCGGCCCAGGTTCAGGACTCCGGTCGGGGTCGGATCTTCATCTCCGTGAAGCGAAGCGAGTACTGCCAACCAGTCCAGCTGGACCACTCCACACCGTCAGCGTAGGAGGCGTGGCCTCCTCTCAGGTACTGCCCATTCAAGTTGGAGGTGTGGCAGTTCCGGTACCACCACGCCCCCTGGTAGTACGCCGCACAGTTGTTCTCTGATTGGTCCTGGTCGCGGTCTTTGGTGGTGAACCGCATCCCCGAGTGCTTGAGGAGGGAGTCACCTGCAGAGAAATACCCGGCTGTGTACTGTGCAGTACTGTGTGGTAATCTGTGGTACTGTGTGTTACCGCGTGGTACCTGCAGTCCCGGAGTACCCGTCCACAGTCAGTGGGTATCCGTCCTCCTCGGGGTTCACGGAGTCTCGACCAACGGAGAATTCAGAGTACTGAGCGAACGCTGTGGCGTTATCGAAGTCTGCCATGTCGATACGCAGCTCGGAACCACCTGACCTGGTGAGCGAGTAGATCCTCTGCAGACCTGAGAGAGACAGCCAGGTGTCACTGTGCTGCTTTCTAAACTGTGTGCTGGACACTGTCTTTGTGAGGACCAGTCTCACCGCTTTACCACGGGACCCATCAACATTTTACCTGAAGTTCTACTCGGTTACATGACAAAACACAAAAACACCTTTGAACACGTTACTCTCACCTGAAATTAGAAAAATAAAGAATAATAACAAAACTTTCCCACCTGACTGTGGGAACAACCAAGGTTAAAGATTTACTGTGAAAAGTAGAAGATTAAAGGTGTCATTTCATGAAGCTGCTGCTGATGTTGCCCAGCTGCGATCAGTTTTATTAGAAACCAGCCCAACCGTCATCACTCAAACTGATGACAGCAGGTCCTGAAGTTTTGCACAGCTCCTATCACGACGTTTGTTTTTGCCCCGGGCTGGTCAGACGTGGTTGGGTTAAACCCTTCTTTAATTATTTGAATGTGAAATGACCCGACAAACAACTCAGGAAATATACATAAATACAAAGAATAAAGAGTTAAACATAAAGAACACCATGCTTGGCTGAAGCTTTAATACATCCAGTTTGAGGTACTTTATTGAAGTACCGCTAAGTTTTGTATCGAGTATTTCTGTGGTTAGTGTTTTTTATTTAAATATTTTTCTTTCTCTCCTAAATCATCCATTTAAAAACTTTAGTTCTCGTTTTCTTGATTTAAAACATTAATCCAGCTTTCTGAAGTTCTTCTTGGACATTGGTTACTTTTTTATTCAGTTCCACTCCAGTCCTTGTACCTGACCATATTTACAGGAATGTTTTCTTTGTTAAGCATCTAAAAAGTATTTTAGGATGATTCTCAAAGCTGTGAGCTGACAGCTTGAAATATCTCAGCATGGTGTGCAACGTGTGCTCAAAAAAACCTGAGGAAACTGGATAACAGTGTCCCGTTGTTTCAGCTAAGAAGGATAAAGTTCAGGTTCCTGTGTGTGCACTCAGTGAGTAATGGTCCCCACAAACACAGGAAAACCAACGTGTGTGTATCAGACCAAGCCAGTGCTCTCCAGTCGTTGTCCCAAATCCGTCCCTGTAAGCCTCCCATCCTCTGAAGAAGTTCACCGAGCCGTCCTCCCTCCTCTGAATCACCTGTACGCACACACACACAGGTGTGAAGCCTCTGACAGGTACATTATCAGTCTTAATTAAAGAAACAGTCGTGCTGATAAAATTAATCGGTGTGATTGATGAAGTGTGATCAATGTTCCCTCTAATTTTTCACGTGTCTGAGCGAACACACAAACTCCCTGAGCGTCCCTTGAACCACTGTGAGCAACATCAGACGTGTGCAGTGTGGTCACACCAGCATCCAAGTCACATGGTTTATTAAAGTAATCAAATTACAGCATTTATGTTAGACTACTTTAAATTAACTGCTTCAGCCCACTTACAATGAAAACTTAAAACAATCTTGTTCATGACCTGTAGCATGTTAACACTACTGGAAGGAAAAATAACTTGAACTCCAAGTTTGAAAACAAAACTTTATTTATTTTTTCATAAAGCTCTGACTTGTATTCTGAGTCTGTGGTCTGTTAGAGAGTCTGTAACTCTGTCTGCAACATACAGTAAACAATGACCAATGCTGGGCAGTTAATTATATAGTTACTTCTTCAAAAAAGTAACTGAGTTATGCAAACAACAAAGTGTTTTGCAGCTGTTTACCTAAAAATGCAGCCAAGGTGTTTTTAAATAAACCTTTCAAACTATTTACAGAACAATCAGCTGTTCTGCATCAAATCTGATGCCACACAAATTATTTGTGCTGCTCCACCGTCACTCCTAAAACTTCCCCCCGTTTCTTAACAACTAGATGCAACATTGCCATATCATTTTTTGATTGGTCGACATGGTACTTTTTTTGGACGAATAGGAAAGGGAGAGGGGGTGGAGTTTGTTTTTGCTCACAGGCTTTCGAGCGTTTTCCTTATAAAACGCCGTTTTTGCCGTTTCTTCCTGCAGTAAATATAAACAACGACAGTATTCAGGAAGAAAAACAAACATTGCAGATATTTTATCATAACTCTGGTTTTACGTGGCCGATCAACACAGTTTAAAAACTGGTATAAAGTCCACACTTTGTCCGTCAGTTGTTCCGTCTGTCCTGCTCACATCTCCAATGGTTGTACACGTTGTCATTAACGTGACTTCACTCCACATCAGCCGCTTTGCTAGCTAAACACCGGTGTCGGCACATAAGGACGCTGTCAGAGCCTGTCAGCGACGCTGATTAGCTGCGTATATACGAATGTGAATCGCATCATTGGCTGGACTGTGGGATAAGGTGGCATCGTTCTGATCCCATACGGGAGCAGCCAGTCACTGACTAACACTGCAGAACAGGATTGTTAAAGTTTTCATTTTAATTTCAATTCAGGTTAGATTTTTCTTTGTGCGCAGAGACGTGCCAGCAGTGCGCAATTGCGCACGCGCACAGCTTAGAGGGAACATTGGGTGTGACAGGATCTCCTGCAGGTCTCCTGTATGCTAAGCTAGTCAAACCGAAGCAGGTGTCTAACAAGCTCAGGCTGACAAACGAATTAGCACCTAGGGTGTGTGTGTGTGTGTGTGTGTGTGTGTGTGTGTGTGTGTGTGTGTGTGTGTGTGTGTGTGTGTGTACCGTCCAGCCTCCTCCATCTGTGCTCATGTCGCAGTAAACCATGAAGCCATTGGGGTCGTGGGTTGGAAACACGGAGTAAACGCCATCCTGAGAGACACCAGATTTCAGGATGTCGCTGCAGTCCCTGGGTCTGACAGCTGAGGGACAGGGGAAATGACATCATCAGCAACACAGGTGTGTCTGTGGAGGTCACTCTGTCCACCTGTCAGACACACCTGGACTCAGGTGACAGCTACTTATCTTCTTTATTTGTGTGTCATTCATCTGAAATCAACAGGTCTGCATGCACAGTCAGTGACTCACAGGTCAGTTAGTGTGTTAGATAGCTGTTATTATACAAAGGCTCGTCGATAACATGAAGGCTGTACCACAAACACACAAACTCGAGGAGGCAGTCTGAGCCAAAAACACACAATCCTGGAGTTTTGGACTTTTTTTGCCTTTCCTGTCTGACACTGTACCGTCCAGAACTAGTCCCAATAGATTTGTGTTCCCACACGGACCATTTTGGCTTTTCGTGTACTCGTCCACGTGATTTTCATAGTTTATTCAATCTTTATTATTTATTTTACTTTTTAAGTAATTATGGTGAGAACGGACAGGACCGAGGGACGGGGAGGAGAAAAGCGAAGACAAAAGGCTCATTATAACCGAGGACATCACTCAGTTAAATATGTGCATTTGTGCTATCACTCTGAAGTGACGTTTGAGAATTCAGGTTAAAATGTTTTGTGTTCAAAATGTTGCTGTACTGTGAAACTGAACTATATCCATCCATCCATTCATCCATCTTCATCCGCTTTATCCGGGGCCGGGTCGCGGGGGCAGCAGCCTAAGCAAAGAGGCCCAGACCTCCCTCTCCCCAGCCACCTCCTCCAGCTTATCCGGGGGAACACCAAGGCGTTCCCAGGCCAGCCGAGAGATATAATCTCTCCAGCGTGTCCTGGGTCTGCCCCGGGGCCTCCTCCCGGTGGGACATGCCTGGAACACCTCACCCAGGAGGCGCCCAGGGGGCATCCTCGTCAGATGCCCGAACCACCTCAGCTGGCTCCTTTCGATGTGGAGCAGCAGCTGCTCTACTCTGAGCCCCTCCCGGATGGCCGAACTTCTCACCCTATCTCTAAGGGAGAGGCCAGCCACCCTTCGGAGGAAGCTCATTTCTGCCGCTTGTATCCGCGATCTCGTTCTTTCGGTCACTACCCACAGCTCGTGGCCATAGGTGAGGGTAGGGACGTAGATCGACCGGTAAATTGAGAGCTTCGCTTTTACACTCAGCTCCCTCTTCACCACGACGGACCGGTGCAGCGTCCGCATTACTGCAGCTGCAGCCCCAATCCGTCTGTCGATCTCCGGCTCCCTTCTCCCATCACTCGCGAACAAGACCCCGAGATACTTGAACTCCTCCACTTGGGGCAGGAACTCATCCCCGACCCGGAGTGGGCACTCCACCCTTTTCCGGCTGAGAACCATGGCCTCAGATTTGGAGGTGCTGATCCTCATTCCCGCTGCTTCACACTCGGCTGCGAACCGTTCCAGTGCGAGCTGGAGGCCCTCACCCGATGAAGCCAACAGAA
This sequence comes from Copadichromis virginalis, assembly GCF_057382275.1. Classification (NCBI taxonomy): domain Eukaryota; kingdom Metazoa; phylum Chordata; class Actinopteri; order Cichliformes; family Cichlidae; genus Copadichromis; species Copadichromis virginalis. The sequence continues at coordinate 41,096,437 of NC_140629.1, forward strand.
CCACATCATCCGTGAAAAGCAGAGATGAGATTCTGAGGCCACCAAAGCGAAAGCCCTCCGCCACTTGGCTGCGCCTAGAAATCCTGTCCATAAAAATTATGAACAGAACCGGAGACAAAGGGCAGCCCTGGCAGAGCCCATCACCCACCGGGAACGAGTCCGACTTATTGCCGGCAATGCGAACCAAGCTCTTGCAACGGTTGTATAGGGATCGAATGGCCCGTAGCAATGGGCCAGACACCCCATATTCCCGCAACACCTCCCACAGGACACCCCGAGGGACACGGTCGAATGCCTTCTCCAAGTCCACAAAACACATGTAGACTGGTTGAGCAAACTCCCATGCACCCTCAAGTATCCTCGAGAGGATAAAGAGCTGGTCCAGTGTTCCGCGACCAGGACGAAAACCGCATTGTTCCTCCTGTATCCGAGGTTCGACTAACGGACAAACTCTCCTTTCCAGCACCCTGGCATAGACTTTCCCCGGGAGGCTGAGGAGTGTGATCCCCCTGTAGTTGGAACACACCCTCTGGTCCCCCTTCTTAAACAACAACAACAACAACAACAATCTTTATTTATAGAGCACATTTAAAAGCCAAGGGCATGCCAAAGTGCTTTACATAAAAGAATAAAAGAATAAAACAATTAACATTATAATATCAGAGTCATATAAGTGTGGAATTATGTTCACAGGTAAAAACCACTAATAAGAGTAAACTATAGCACACAGCTATAGCAAAGTAAAGCTGTACCATCAAACACAGTGATAGAGAACATAGACAACGCAAGACAAACAGAAAAATTAATAGAATAACTCACTGCAAACAAGGCCAGGATTTAACTGGTAGAAAAAGCAAGTTCAAACAGATATGTTTTAAGCCGTGATTTAAAAGATTGAATAGAATCAGACGCCCGGATGCCAATCGGGAGATTGTTCCACAGCTCAGGTGCAGCTAGAGCAAACGCTCGATCACCTCTAGACTTCAAACGAGATCTGGGCTGGACCAACAATGACTGTGAGGATGATCTTAAAGCCCTCGCAGGAGCATATGAGTTTAAGAGTTCCTTAAGATAACTTGGCCCTGTGTTATTAGTAATTTTAAAAGTAAGCAACAGAATTTTAAATTGAATACGAAATTTCACAGGCAACCAGTGCAGATCAGCAAGGACGGGAGTGATGTGAGCAAACTTCTTAGTTTTAGTTAGAATGCGTGCAGCGGCATTCTGGACTGTCTGTAATCTATGTAAAAGGGTAGAGTGGAGACCAAAATAAAGTGAATTACAATAATCTAGCCTTGACGTTACAAAGGCATGGATGAACTTTTCCAGATCATTGTGCGGGATGTAGTGTTTGGCCTTAGAAATAAGGCGAAGTTGGTAAAAACTGGATCTGACGACAGCAGACACTTGTTTATCAAGTTTAAATGAGCTGTCAAGTAGCACACCCAGATTCCTAACAGTGTCAGAGAAGGAGCTAGTGAGAAAACCAAAGGCATCATGAAGTTTGGCACGGAGAGCGTCACTGCCAAAGATCATAATTTCAGTTTTCTTATCATTAAGGATAAGAGTATTTGCCAGAAGCCATTGCTTGACCTCACACATGCACTCTCGAAAGCTACTCAAGGACAGAGCTAGATCATCATTTAACTCAAAATAGATCTGGATGTCGTCGGCATAATAATGAAAAGCAATGTGGTATTTCTCAAAGATAGCACTTAAAGGAAGCATATATAATGAGAACAGGGTAGGGCCTAAAGATGGGGACCACCACCCCGGTCTGCCAGTCCACGGGTACTGCCCCTGATCTCCATGCAACATTGCAGAGGCGTGTCAACCAGGACAGCCCTACAACGTCCAGAGCCTTCAGGAACTCGGGGCGGACCTCATCAACACCAGGGGCTCTGCCACCAAGGAGCTGTTTAACTGCCTCAGTGACCTCGCCCCCGGAAATTGGCGGGTCATTCCCCTCATCCTCAGACTCTGCTTCCTCCTCGGAAGACGTGTCAGTGGGATTAAGGAGGTCCTCGAAGTATTCCTTCCACCGCCTGACAATTTTCTCAGTTGACGTCAGCAGCGCTCCGCCAGCACTATACACAGTGCAGGTAGAGCACCGCTTTCCCCTCCTGAGACGCCTGACGGTTGGCTGAACTATATACCATTCAGAAATGGTTCCTAGTTACACTACAAGCTGTTCATCCTGCCTCCCTTTTACTATTCATGCACTTCTCGTGAGTGCACGGGGATCTGCCACCGTCGGGCCCCTCTGAGGCCGTCCCCAAACCAAGGCCTCCATTCAGGCTCACGCCATCTGCCATGATCTACTAGAAATGCTGTCAAAGTAAAAATGAGGACGTGGTACGAGCTGGTGATTTGGGACTTTTCTGGAATGTTGGACTTTTGCTCAGATTTTCAGTCTGCAGACATTTTTTTATGTATCTGTTCAGATACAGATTCTGATTCACTTTGAAGGTAAAAACATTTATTTGTAATATGAAGCTAAAATTTAACATCATAAATGTTCAAACCAAAACTTTGTAACAAAAATGGGAGACAATCGAGCAGGAAATGTGTAAACAAAAGCAGATTTCAAATGTAATGAGCCAGCTGGGAAAATGATGGAAATTATTCTGAAATGTAGAACATCTACCTGTGATTCACCTGTGTGCGCGTGTGTGCGCGTGTGTGTGTGTGCGTGTGTGTGTGTGCGTGTGTGTGTGTGCGTGTGTGTGTGTGTGTGCGTGTGTGTGTGTGCGCGTGTGCGTTACCTCTGAGAGTGCTGTCTTTGCTCAGCTCACTCTTCAGGCTCCTCAGACTATCTGTCTCCCTCTGCAGGCTGAGCAGAGAATCACTGAAACCTGCCACCAACTTCAACACACCTGAGTGATTGTCAGACATCACCTGTACAGGTACACAAAGAGGGAGGGACTGTTTAGTAATATAAGACCAGTAACAACAACCTAGCTTTGCCTTGCTGCCAAAGGAAAGGAGATGACAGTGGACTTCAGGTTGATCAGAGCTGTACATTTGAATTGTTTCAGAAGTCTCTCACTCAGAACATGCTATATCATGTTTAGCTGGAAGCTAGCGAGCTAACTTCTAACAACATTAAATGTAATAAATTCTGTTTTCATGGATGCCTGGATGTTAAACTTAATTGTTACACCTGGTAAAACAGCAACGCTGATCATTTTATTAAAGATGAAAGAATTTAGACAGTTTTTAACTCTCAGTGATGCTGCAGTGTTCGTTTGACTTTGGGACCTGAAGCAGAGTTTGGACCTGGAAACAGCTGATGACGTCAGACTTAAAGACTGGATTATGTATTCTTTTGTAATCCATATGTATCTATATCACCATGACAGATGCCTCATTTGTGTACAAACTCGATATTTTGATATTGTATCAGTTTCGTGTCTTATTTAATGTTGCCTAGGGGATGTCGGTCTTCTCTTTCATTTAACTTAAATAAAATTGCATTTCACTCTCTTCCAGCAGTGCATTCCTATTTCATTCATTCAATTACATTTTAATTACTTTGATTCATACCTTGACGATGCGGCTCTGTTCACTCTGCAGTCTGTCCAATCGTTGGTCCAGAACACCTTGGCCTCTTTTCAGCGAATCAGCTTCCACTCTCAGGTTGTGGGTGTGGCCTAATAACACCTTTAGCTCCTCCTCCAGCTTCTGGACAAATCCGTGGTCCTGCCAATCATCTGCATTGTAATTGGTCAGCGCCCGTAGCAGCGAGCTCTGCAGCACCTCCCATCGGAGGAAGTGCTCACTAAAGTCCGGACAGTTTGGGTCCAGGAAGATGCTGATTGGCTCTCCGTCTGCAACACGTGACACTGTCACCAGGGGCCCAGACTCTTTGGGATTGGTTGAAACTACAGATGAGGACACTTCCCCCCTGTAACCATGACAATCCCAGATTTATATTTAGACAGGCAGAAGGAAGGAAAGAGAGACATGTACAGGTGTGTTACCTGCTGATGAAGGGTAGAGGATAGTGGTTCAGGTACAAGATGGCAACTGTTGCTGCAACAATGACTGCGATGATGACCAACGTGCCACCAGACCATAACAGGAAGCTGCACACCTTCTACGAACACACACAGACAAACGCTAAGTTACAGATAGCTGTTAATCGATAGCTTGTAACATTACCTGATAACGTAATTTGGATCAGCACTGAGAGTTTACCAACCTCTAAGGAGGGTCCATATTAGCAGACAAACTAGCACAAGCAACATTAGCCAGAAGACGACAGCTCAGGGTCATGTGATGCTAAAAACCGAACCATCTCACCGGGAACTGAATCTCCTGTTGCTGGATTGTGATTGGATCTTACTAATTAGCAGGTATCTGTGTGTTTGTGTGATGAAGTCTGACAACCAGGCTAGTTAGCATTAGCTGGTAGGCAGAGGTGGGTAGTAACTAATTACATTTACATGAGTAACATTTAAGAAAAAAGTACTTTTTGGAGTAGTTTTACTAGACTGTCGTCACGGCTGCCAAGGCGAGCCGTGTGGTGTTGGAGGGAGAAAGGACCCAAAATGCAAGCAGTGGATGATAATGCTCATGATGTTTATTTACAAAGTGGAGTGGTGGCAAAACAGGCAATGAGGGAGGACAATAACTAAAGAAACCCAACCTGAGAAGATACCAAAAGGGATGCACGGCAGAGAGCCGCAGACAAGGAACAGGACACCGTGGAACACAGAGTAACGCAGGAGAACACACAGGGCTTAAATACACCCACCAGTAATCAGGGGATGAGAGACAGGAGGGCAACACAGCTGGGAGAAATCAGAGCTGACGGGACAGGGGGAAACGTAAACTGAACACACTCACATCAGACAGAGACCTTCACAATAAAACAGGAAACTCACAGACACAGAACCAGACAAGACACAGAACTAAACAGACAGATTCACAAGCAGACAGTGTGACACCATGGACAGACGGAGGGAACACAGAGAAGTGGGAGCAGGCAGGCAAAGAACAGAAACCTAACAAATGGCAAATCACCACAGCATACATACTCGGAATGAACAAAAGCATAAGGAAACACAAAACACTGAGTCGGCAGGCTCAGGACCATGACAACTGTACTTTTTACTTTTACTTGAGTAATATTATTATGAAGTATCACTACTCTTATTCTGGCTACTCAGTGTGAGTAACATCAGTGGATGAGTAATGAACACGTTTTAACCAAAAATGCAGGCGACAGACACAAACCTGCAGGTTATAAGTCAGACTTGTTGTGTTAATGTTACTCTCTGCTGTGACATTTGCAGAAGTAATATATAAATACTGGGGTAGATAATGTCTACCTGCCCTAATATTTCTTTTTTCTGCTTAGCTTTATTATTGTTTTGTTGCTTTTCAGTCTTTAAAATGTGTCTGTCTGATTATCTCATTGTTAAACATTAAATCAGATGTTATGATCAGTTACTGATTACTCAAGTAGCCTTTTTTACTAAATACTTTTTCACTCTTACTCGAGTAATTTCTTGGATGGCTACTTTTTACTTTTACTTGAGTAAAACCATGTTGTGGTAGCGCTACAGTTACTTGAGTACAATGTTTTGGCTACTCTGCCCGCCTCTGCTGGTAGTTTATTACTCTCTCATCCAAATGTGGTCACTTCCTGAAATCAAAACCAACATGGCGGCGGCAGTCATGACGCTCCGTGTTAGGGCAGTGCATTTTGTGTGCAGCTTCCTGTCAGAGCGTGTGTGAGGGTTAGAAGTAGAGATGGACCGATCCGATATTATGCATCGGTATCGGTCCGATACTGACCTAAATTACTGGATCGGATATCCGAGAGAAATAAAAAATGTAATCCGATCCATTAAATATCAAAAAAGCACCTCACAAAACTTGCGACACGGCGTAACTCGGCTCATAACCGTAGCACGTCGGAGCAGTATGCATCATGTGATAGAGCGGCTGTGTGTGTTTGTAGCCTCGCTACCAAATCAGCATTTCATCTCCGAGGAAGTGATCCCAGAGAGAAGTAAAGCAAGTGTGTAAGTTCATCTCTGAATGTTTGTAAAGCATTCCAGCGTTGAGCTTAACAAACGATATATGGAGCGACTGCCTCTTCTTGCTGCTACTTCAATCACGAAACTGATCAATGATCAGCTGATCGTCTCTCTGGTTTGTTTTTGGCCCACTTTGCACCAGAAAGAGGAAACCAGCAGCTGAACAACAGCAGCACGTTTAAGCTTGATCAGCTGTTGTTAGAATTTATTTAATATTACTTTCTACTCGAGGATCTTTTTCTACGTAGCTGACGCTGGTAACTGTGCAGGGGCGGATCTAGCAAAGTTTAGCCAGGGGGGCCGATAGGGCATGAACAGGGAAAAGGGGGCACAAAGACATACTTTTCTTTCTTATTCTCATTTAAAATGTCGAGCTTTTAATAAATAATTATCTGAATCTTACACCCAAAGTTTTAATCTGATGTAAAATGTATAGAAGTCCATTACTGTATATAGTAACTATTAAGTCTAATATATATACCCTAGTAAGCTATAGTACTTTTTCTTTGGGAAGGTACCATCTGTGCAGTTCTGTTGAAGAAACATGTTGAATCTATTTAATTATTCTTGAAAAATAATTTATTTCTGTGCATTTTTTTTTCACACTGCATCAAATTAAAGTTGATTACGTCGATTAAGCATCATGAGGTGGAGGGTGGGGGGTGGTTCCCTTTTTTTTTTTCTTTTGCTGGGAGTTTGCAACCCTATTAGTCAGGTTGCTTACTCTTTAAAATACCAGAATAGGGAGGATGGAGCAGGTTTAAGTTTATTAGATTGACCAGTGTTGCTGATCTATGACATATTTCGTTGTATTTTTTGCATACAGGTATAACAGAATAGCTTTAGTGTTGTTGTTTATTTAAACTTTAGTATGAACTTATACAAAATGCAGCAAGATATTCAAAAAACTGTTTTATTGATTAAAAAACACTATATCGGATTCATATCGGTATCGGCAGATATCCAAATTTATGATATCGGTATTGGACATAAAAAAGTGGTATCGTGCCATCTCTAGTTAGAAGTGGCGTGAAGATCCTGCATGCTCCTGCAGGGTGTAATCTGCAGTAAAGCCGACATATGCTGAAGATTACTCCTGCGCTGATCTGACAGTTTAACTCCAGATTAACACGACTTAACTCTGCGCGGCTCTCTGCTGTCTGAGCCAACGCAGCTAGGTGCTAACGGCTAACGTGGAGATACCTTGTGCTTGTTTGGCCGCTTGCTGTCGAGCTCTGAGCTGCTGTTGTTCATGATGGTCCACCGATCATTCAGCATCATCCTAGAACACAAACACAGTCTGAGGTTATTCCTCCGCTTACCTCCTCAGTGACCCCTTCCTGACCCCTGATCCCTGACCCCTGTCCAGCTCCTTTTCGGCGTCCCCAGAACTTCATCAGTGACTTCACTGAACTCTAAACCTCAAACCTTTCCTGAGACACCTGCCCATTACCGGATATAACCTCAGCAGTGACAGACCCCTAACACTTGACCTCTGTAGTGACGTGTCAGACCTCCTGACCCTTTTAGGGTGTTTACGATGGCACCATAACGGGTTCATTAGCAGCAGATGCTCCTCAGTGACGTCCTGAACCTGTGCTAGGAAACCAGCTGCTCACTTGGCGGGTTGTCCTTGTTTTCCACTGACGTGTTGCCAGTGCCCAACCTCAAACCTGTGCAGGTGCTTCCACTAAAGAAAGCCTGCTGGTGTTGGTGTGTTGACACAGCACCACACATTTTGACAGATTTTACTGTCAGTGAGGAGCTAATAGAGGAAACAGATTCGTTCCAAACACTGAGCTGGTCTTTAAAGGCACCACGTTAGAGAACAAAGTTCAGAGGTCATCTTTGCTTTAATCCAGCAGATCAACACCAACTTTGAACATGTCACTGTGACAGCACAGCCTCACGACTGAGCTCTGAAGCCTGAAAGTCAAAAACAGGTGATGCTATTTGTTCAAACAGAAAACAGGACAATAAAATCCAATTAACATCATTCATCCCCAAAGTTGGTAAAATCATGTGTTCTTACAGCAAAACATGAAACAACCAGAACACAAAGAAACATAACAGCTAACACACAAACAGAAGCTCAAACGTTTCATAAATATAAATGCTCTAATGTGAATCCACAGTCTGAGTGTTTAACCCATGACCTGCTGACCATGTGATCGCACGCTGACATCAGTAATCAATAACTCACCTGTCGGCCGCCAACATTCAAAAATTCTAAATTCAAATCACTGTAAACTTTATTGCCTCTCTGCTCGACGACGCCTGGCACGTTCTGTCATCCTCAGAGAGAGAGAGAGAGACCATCTGCCAGTGGGCGAGCAAGAGGGCGGGCGAGGGCAAGAGAGAGAGACCATCTGCTGCCGGGAGGAGCGAGAGACCCTGGCTCAGAGAGAGAGAGCGCTGATCTGATCGGCTTTACCGGCTGGAGGCGGTCACAGTGCCACCTCAGGACTGAAGTGTGATTGCAGCTCACGCTCTGAGCACGCTCAGTCTGAACCAACACATGACACACAGCTCCCTTATTTCCATTCTTACTGTTGGACTCTGAGAGCAGCTTAGCATGAGTCACAGTTCAAAATAATGCTTCTTTCTGTGACACCGAGCCCTGCTGCAGATGTAATATGTGAACCAGACGACATGAACTCTGACTGATGCTAGTTCACAGGTAAGCACGGCCTCGGTCTTACTGGGACGTAGTGCCGGACAGTCACTCCGGGTTAAACAGACACAGAGTCGAGCGCTTATCCAGTCGTCCCACTGAACGTGATCAGCACAGGACAGAGACTGAATGATGCTAAAGGAAGAACGTACACAGAGAAGGTGAGCCAGGCAGAGCCATGCTCGTTCTAACAGAGGACAATGATGCCAGCCAGAGCCTGAAGACAGTCAGCTGAGGGGCGGAGCTTCTGTGCCTGAGACGACCATATAAGGGGTGAGACTGGCAGAACATGTCTTAAGGTGGCTTCTTTGGTTAAATGTGCGAACACGTTAGCGTGTCTGCCCACTGTACCAAACTGAATGTTGCATCAGGGGACCCGCTCTCTGTGACATCATCCAGACCCTACACTGTGACAGCTGGGACAAACTGAGTGTCCAAAGGCGCCGTGTGTGGCTGAGATGTGGGGTGATCCTCTGGTGGACACCGAGCTCCTCGTTATGTTTGAAATGAACCGCAGACGCGTTTGTTTCCTCCTCCTGCAGCCATCTGTGTGCTGACCTCTGACCTCCACATTCTTCTTAGAAAGTTCAGCACTGGGAACTCATTGAACCCATTGGCGTGTCCACAGATTTCAGGTCATGTGGTTAGTTTCCTCCCTCTGACATACTTGTGGTTACCGTGTTAATCACATGCTGCGCTCTGATTGGAGGAGCTGCTTCCACATGTTGACCCCCCCGTTAATGACTAACGTGTGTGTGTGCAGCAGGCAGTAATGTGACATTGAATGTGAATTTCATCTCAACCACACAGGAAATCAGGCAGGGCCCTCCAAAGTAAAACTCTGTGCCTGTGACTCAGGCTCTGAAGCCACTGCTGCACATTATAAACTCACTGAGCTGCTCTGATTGGACAGACTCGTGCTCTTCTACATGTTTGAAAAGGAGGAGACAGATGTTTCCAGTACAGCAGGTTGAGCAGGAGCTTTCATTCTGAAAGAGCAGACAGGAAGCAGGTGGGTATGCTTGCTGGAAGCTGACAAGGTTAAAATTCTAAGCTGTTTGAATTTCTTTCCTTCAGAGAAGCTGAAGAAACAAACAGAGACAAAGAGGAGAGACGTTGGACTGCTGCTGCTCTGGGGTCAGTCGTTAGGGTTAGTTAGCTGGTTACACAGTTGGATAGTCAGGTTGGTTAGCTGTGGAGTTTGTATGTTGGACAGATGGACTCGGCTTCTCTCTGCAGCAGAAAAAGGTGAGACTGAACCTCAACATTAGGAATATTGTAACTTGAAAGGGCTCCAGGAAAAAAAACGTCAAAAGAAATGAAAAATCTAAAGTTTGAAAAAGAAAGAAAAAAATTCAGATTTGGTGAGCAAAGAATCCAAACTGCTCTGAAGTTACCTCGATGAGAAGAAAGTTGGTCGTACAGAAAATGCAGGCTGAACCCTGGAGTTACTTTCTCAGTCCACCTTATATGAAATGTATCTTTCCAATCAGTTTCCTGCAGGAGTACGATATCCTGCCGATGGTTTATGTCTGACCCATCCGCCATTTAGCAATTAAGCACTTAGTTTGCCCAGACCTGTAGTGTAACGGTGCCGGGTTCCCATCTGTTGTCCTCTGTGCATAAAACGTGTTTAACAAAGAAACAGAAATGCAGACTCTGAGAAACATCCCCCCCAGCACAGGGCACATGCTAACCTCTGTGAACATCTGACCTGAATTAATGACGATGGCGTGCAGCTCTACACGCATCCTGTCGGCTCACGAACCAGTGGAAGGAACATGACCAACCCTAGTAAAGCTCAAGAACCTAATACAGCCATGTACATGTACACACACACAGCTCATTCTTATACAAACCTCCATATATGCCTGGATACTCATTATGGGCTGTGAATGTTAACAAGATCCATTTAAAAACACGGCTTGCTTGCGGCTATACCGGCCTGAGATATTAAATTCACCTACATCTGATGAGCTTTTTGTTGCCATGATGCCAGGTCT
>NC_140629.1:41112163-41142163 GCF_057382275.1 Copadichromis virginalis
GTAGTAGTTTTTACACCTACTAGTAGTTTTCCCTCGAGCCGCGCTGAGTGTGTCGAGGGAAACGATCTTCACCTCGTTACTTCAGGCCGACCGTCACTTATTTCTTTTCTTTCTTTGAACAATTTTTGTTGTTGGACTCTTTGTAAAATCTTCTTTTCTTGCCGTCCCTGTCCTCGAGCACATTTGCTCCACTTCCTTCACCGTTTCCTCCGTGCTACGGTCAACACGTTTCCTTATACGGAGCAATTGGACCTTGAGAATGATTGTGATTGGCCAACAGGTGACTGGTGGTTTGAATCGTCTCTGCTGTCTCCTGTAGGCCCTGTGATGGAGCTGTCCTCCACCTGCACCAGGAGGCCCAGCAGCCATTCAGGAAGAGGGGGGAGGGAAGGAGAGGAGACTGTAAGGAGAACAGAGACCCTCGGGATAATCTGCAGAGGAAGAGAAGGGACCGGAGAGGGTGAGGAAGTCACAAAGAATCACCGATCAGTCATCGATCGATCACTGCAGACTCTAACAGCCTGACTGTTACAGGACTCAGACCACAAACCAGTTCACACCTACTTCTGTTTTTCGGTGTGGCAGCGAGATCCAGATCCGCAGAGCTGAAATCCGAGTGGCTCTAATCAGGAAGACCCGGATTCAGACTGGGTCGAGCGGATTAGACCCGGTTCAGGGTCTGACTGAGCCACAGCGGGACCAGCAACCAGCCCAGAGCACATGGGTCAGAACCCTGTCCGAGGTGGGTCTGTGAGGGTTCAGGCTCTGTCCAGGACTTCCTCTACTACGATACCCAGAGTTCATAGCACCGCAACATAAACACAAGGTTACCATGGAAACGTAAGCTCAACCTTAGCAGAAACAACAAAATGAAGGTTTACATGAAACTTCAGAGTTCATGTTTGTTCTGATTACTTCTTAAAAATGAAAGTAAGTAAAAGTAAATGGAAGCACTCGCCATGACAACGCAGTGATGATATATATCTGCCTGGTCCTTCGCGGCGGCGTCATCACAGTTTGTGTCTTTGTTTTTATTCTTACTGTGCTGCACGGTTCAGCGTCTCCTCTGCTAAAGGTGGCAGTCAGGAAGCACGGGGCTTCCTCGTTGGTTTCTGGGAAATTTGTAGAGTTCTGATTGGCTGCAAAGGATCAGTAAGAATAAAGCGAGACCAGCTCAGAATGATCCATGTTCTGATCCCAGGTTAGACCCGGGTCCATGGGGAGCATTCCTGAGACCAGGACCAGAAGGAGGAAGAAGGTCCAGCCGTCTGCGTTCAGAGGCAGAGGTGCGATCAATCGATCAATGATCGATCGATTTAAATCTGCAACTGACTCCGGCTGTCTCCTTTCTCTGTAGGTCAGCTGCGACTGTCAGTCACCAGAGAGCTGCAACAGCTGATCATTCACAGTAAGTGCTGTAGCAGCCAATCAGAGGAGACCTTCTGACAGTTAGAATAGAATAGAATAATCATTAAAACACAGGTAGAACCTCAGAGTAGCCCAGTAAAAAGTCAGACTAAGTGTGGACGACGGGTGGATAAGCAGAGACTCAGACTTACAGTGTTTGATCAGCTAAAAACAAAGATGGCTGCCTCTCCTACTCTTTGAGGTTCTCTGACAGATTCACATGCAGAGTTTATGTTTATGGAAATAAATATTATCCTGTAATAAATCAGGCGTTCTGCTGTCGGGCTGAACTGTAACTGCGCTGCTGTCGGCACATTGTGGAAGTGACTTCCTGTCCTGGAGCTCAGTGTTCCAGTGATCAATCGTTCATCCGTCTTCGTTTGGTCAGCCTGTTCTCTTCTGTCTGCAGTCCATGAGGCCAGAGGGCTGATGGGACAATCCCAGAGATCATGTGACTCCTATGTGAAGGTGAGGATGTGATGTCAGTAAGTTGATCAGCTGCTACTGCGACAGTCGAATATCAAAGACCTGTTTGTGCATGTGTTCACAGCTGGCCCTGACCTATGACCTGCAACGCAGCATCAGGATTAAAACTGACACGGTCTACAACAACAAGAACCCAAAATACGAGCACCGCTTTAAGCTGTGAGTCACACAAAGGTTTCTAATCGCACACTTATAGAGACGGCGCTGGGACTCAGGACACCTTCGACTGTGCTATGAGAGTTTGCTGCAGGAGTTCCAGTCTGGGGTCAGACTGGAAATGAACTTTCACTGAAAGATCCTGGATCACGCCATTTCCTGTCCTGAGTTCTTACCTACAGTCTGATCCAGTGTGGAGGTTTCAAAGAAGGCTTCCCGCAGCCAGCAGCTTCAGCTGTACGAACATCACCGTTACCTGCACCAGAGCATGAGCTGTCAGGCAGGCTGGCTCACAGCTCGCGAGCCTCGCCCCCGTACAGTCAGCGCTCCAATATAATAGTTTTAGCTCTTCACAGCTGCAACCATCCAATGAAATTCTTAATAAAAAAGAGTAAAATCAATGAATACAGATATTAAAAATACTGTAGCAACTGTAGTGCAGAGGTAGTGCCACATACATGTACAGTGTGTAATATAAACTGTCCAATATTCCAGCAGCTCAATGTCCTGATGGCTTGTGGGTAGAAACTGTCCCTGCTGCTGTGGGTGTGGACGCTCCTCATGAAGAGCGTGAGGCTGTGGTGGCTGGGACCAGAGAAGATCCTCTGGGCCGTCCTCCTGTAGATGTCCTGGATGGCTGGCAGCTCAGACCTGCTGATGCGCTGTGCTGGTCACAGAGCGTCATAGCTGCTGGTCCTCACTGATGTGATGCCCAGGAGCCCGAAGCATCCGACTCTCTCCACTTGTATTCCCCTCGATGTAAATGCCTCCGCCCCACGAGCTCCTTGGTGTTGCTGATGTTGAGCAGCAGGTTCTTGTCCTGACAACTGATGATGATGCTGTTGGAGCTGGGTGGGGCTGCACAGCCGTGGCCTGCACACACATCCCTGGGGGGCACCGGTGCTGAGCGTCAGTGCAGATCATGTGACACTGCCGATCCTAGTTTACACAATATACTCCTCATGGTGGCGCACAGGTGTCAGTACCTAATAATCATGCACAGCGCTGTGCTCACCCACCTGAGGCTCCCAACATGTCAGCACTGCCAGATGCATTTACGTGTTGCGTCTGAGAGGGGGCGACATTGAGCCTGGTGCACATGTGCATCGTCTGCACATGCATGGATACTACATTGTGGTTATCATGGATTAAGTGGAATCACATACAGCATCAACACTTGTCTGCACTCCTGAATGAAGGAAAATATAACTACTAACCAAGCAGCCAGTTCTAAAACACCCTCCACCCACCTCCATCAGCACCACCATTGAGACAGCAGAATGTGGCTGTGCTCCTGAGGACAGCCGTGGCAGTCGAGGGTCTGTACATGGCAGCTTTGCAGGCTCGAGCTTAGTTTTTCTGAGGGAGATGAGGAGACGGTCAGACGTGCTTTCATCTCCTCGCGTTTGGATGTTTGCGTCCGTGAGTGAGCAGAGTTCAAAGTGCAGACAGGGAGCATGTCCTCCGGCTGCTCTTCATCGCTTACCTGTTCCTTTGTTGCTTAAAGTCGATTCAAACGTTTCGGACTGAAGTCTGGACTCACACTGAAGTGCATCGCTGACCTCTGACCCCAAGCTGCATGGGCACTGTAGCGTGTATCAGAATTGCACACCCTGTTTCTTCTTCCTGTGGAGGGCCGGCTTAAATGAGTGATGCACCTGATTCAAGCCGCGTGCCTCAGGTTGGACACATGTGGTTTACACTGTTTGCATTTCCATTGTGTTTACAGTGTGTGTGTGTGTGTGTGTGTGTGTGTGTGTGTGTGTGTGTGTGTCTCAGGTGGATCAGAGGAGAGTTCATGCCGAGCAGGTTGCTGGTTTCAGTGTTCAGACGACCTGCTGACAACAGGTGAGTGATGACATCACTCTGACTCTCACCTGTTGAGCTGCTGATGATTGCAGTTCTCTTCAGGCTGGACATCCACACATGTTGCAGTTCACACTCTGGCCTGATGGTGGCAGTGGGGCTCACGTGGTACACTTTTTTTAAACACTTTGAGGTCACATGATGAAAAGTTCAGACTCAGCTTGAATTTGAGGTTTCAACATCCAGACTGGAGGAAGAGTTCAGCTTCAAGGCTGCAGGTACCTGCACAGGTGTGGGTCTTTCCTTTCCATGGTCACAACATCCAGCCAGAGAAGAAGAATCTCCAGGAGGAAGACACCTCATTACCTGAGCATGAAGAGAAGAACCACAAACGCAGGAGGTTCAGAAAGCTTCCAGAAACAGGCCGAGCTGCTCCGTCCTCTGATCCAGAATGATGCGGTCGCTCCAAGACGATCAGAACAAGAACCGACTGAACTTAAATAATACAAAATATAAGAAACAGCTCTAGTACATGCAGAACACCACAGAGATGAAATCTGTATGACTGACTGAGAAAGCTGAGGCTCTGAAGCATGCAAACACAGAGCGCTGATGGGCACGCTCAGTGTGTTTGGCGAGAACATGCCGACCATCCTGAGCTCGGTTATTCAGCGTCACAGGGTTTCAAACCAGAAGCTTCACTTGAACCTGGACAGCGAGGACACAAACCAGCCAAAGGATCCTCGTCCCTGTGACCTTCTTCTGCCGCCGAGCTCTTGAAAACAGGAAATCAAATGTTTTACTTTAAACATTCCAATTAAAGTTCACGGCCTGAATTATCTAAGGTTATGCAGACTATCTGGCCTGAAGGCGGTGCTTTGTCTTACTCATCAGGTGTGTCCATCTCCTCAGGCGCAGTCAGCTGATTGGCTGTATGAGCTTCAGGATTGGCTCTCTCGTCTCATCCTGTGAGGTGAGTTAAAGTAATCGCAGCAGAGAATCTCGCACTGACTGTTTATACACTTTGTAACCTGCTGGCTCCGCCTCCTCTGGAATGACAGCCCCTCAATGGTTGGTTCTACCTCTTGGCGGAGGAGTATGGGTGGAGCAAACACCTGAGAGTGACATCACACAGAAGCAAACCAACAAGAAGCTCTGAAGAGGCGTGTGTGGACATCAGAGGTAAGGATTGGCTCCTCCGTGGTCATGTGACCCCGGTGATTGTGAAGCAACTTTCCGAAAGTCAGTGGAGGAGCTTCACAGTGACCTGTCTGATGATGTCATTCTGTTACAGGTGAGTCAGCTGACAGGTGTTGTGAATCCCATAATTTATTTATATAGCACTAAAAAAAACAACATCTAGTGTGAACGCTCAAAGCGGCCACAAAAGAAGACGTCACACACGACGTTTAGACCCAGAGCAAACAGTGTTTGACTGTTTCTGACTTTACGTTTCCCAGTTTTCCTTTAAGTTATAAAGTTACTGTGTTATCTACATTTGGCCTAATAATGATCCTTGTTGCTGTTTTAGAGGAGCGGAGCTTCTAGCTGCAGATTTCTGTCAGAATCTGCAGATTATACAGAACAAATGAAATGTTCACGTTTCTCCAACGCTATCTTCCCAGCAGTTGTACTGGACGGACAGGAAGCGTTCGCGATGTCTTCTCCGGCGCTGATAATCGGCGTCTGTCTTGTGTCAGGGACGTAAAAGACGGATTTAATGCGACATGACCATCAAACAGCAGTCGCTTTCTAAAACATCAGATATGTATCGGATTCAGGACCACATATGGAAGTGACCCAGGTCGGATTTGTAAATATTGGATTTGTGCCGTTCACACCGTCACACCATGATCGGATATGAGTTGCAGAGGGTCAGAAAAGTCGGATTTGATGTGCTTTCACCTGCAGTGTCAACGTAGCCTTAGTTTCAGTCGAGATTTGGAGACTGAGTGATCCATGAAGCACCTGGAGAGGAAATAATACTCCAACAGGAAAGGTGTGATGGCCTGCCTGATTGGAGAGGTCAAAGGTCAGCTCAACTGTGGCCGGTCTGCTGTTAAAGTCTGATCTGCGTGTTTGATGTTTGGCGATTGTGGCAGCGTGAAGTCTTCATCTACCGTTATGCTTTAGTTTTATTTATGCAGCGCCAAATCACAGCAGCCATCGCCTCAGGGCGCTTTCTGCTGTGAGGTCGATCCAACAATGACACAGAGTCAGTGAAGACTGTCAGCTACGCTCCACCAGGCGTAGCTAAGGGAGGGTGCAGGGCCACCTGATCCAGCACCAACTGCTTTATCAAGAAGGAACGCTTGAATCCTAAAAGTCGGGCTTCGTGGTGACGGCGCCGTAAGCAGCTGCTTGCCCGTGTGTGGATCCATACATTCGTCTATTTATAGAGGCTGGGGGGTGGGGGGCTGATATAGATTAAAAGTGACTCCTGCTCTCTCACTCATCCCCAGGGGTCCACATGGTTACCATGGTAATGACAAGCAGCCCACTAACCATGTGACCCTCACAATACCTCTGTGCTCATGTCCCTCTCTCTCTCTCTCTCTGACATCATACTGAGGGCTGACTGTGGTTCGCCGGGCTGCACAGAGCGAGCGCGGGACCACAGAAGAAGCAGCTTCGGTCTGCCTGCAGCAGCTGTTTGTTGTTCAGCCCCGTTCTGTGTCACATGATACGTTTTGTTGGTCTCGAGGTCAAATCCTACAGTGTGGCAGCAGCTCTGTGAGCCCGGGCATACCCCTTTACCTGTAGCGTACCTGGGTCTCTGCTGGTGTCCTGGGTGTGCTCAGTCTGCTCCGAGGACAGCCGAGATGTTCTGGAAGAATGCGGCGTGGTCGTGGGATGATGCAGCAGGTGATGATGATGATGATGGTGGTTATCTGCTTGCAGCAGACCTTCGGAGGACTCCGGACTCCACCCCTGATTCTGACCTGAACCACATCGTTGATGCGGCTTCCTCCACCGGTGCGTCCACGGCCAGCCTGACAAAGTCCACCTCCACCAGTGCCACCAGCACCAGCGGGCCAAAAGACCTGATCTCCAGCCTCCACTCTGAGGTCACCAGCTACAGCAGCCACGCCTCCACACTGTACACCAACACCAGCCAGCAGTACG
This sequence comes from Copadichromis virginalis, assembly GCF_057382275.1. Taxonomy (NCBI): domain Eukaryota; kingdom Metazoa; phylum Chordata; class Actinopteri; order Cichliformes; family Cichlidae; genus Copadichromis; species Copadichromis virginalis. The sequence continues at coordinate 41,119,145 of NC_140629.1, forward strand.
CTGGCCGAGACGGCAGCGCTATGCAGCGAATGGAGGTGAGTCAGCGTACACGCACACACGCCGTTAAACATGCACCAGGAGGAGGTGGAGGTGCGATGTTCACAGCGACCATATCTCCTTCTGTTCCTGAACGTAACGCAACAGACAACTAAGAAGTTGGTTGGTCACCAGAGAGTAACTGTAACTTTAGTTTGGTTTATCTGATCGACAGTGTGTGAAGATTGCAGTTCCTCTACCGTCCAGCAGAAGCAGCACTAGTCCCAATCAGTGTTGGTCAAGTTACTTGAGAAAAGTAATTAGTAACTAATTAGTTACTTATTTTCAAAACTAATTAGTTACTTAGTTACATAGTTACTTTTCAAAAACATGATACACAACCTGAATACGTAATAAAGCAACAGACCTTTCAGCCCAATTCTACTTTTTCTCCATAATCATCATATAAATCTGAATCAAATGAAAAACTTTTTATTAGTTTTATTAGTTTTAATCATTTAACTTTATGCATCATGCTTTTTAATGACATCATGTGACCGATAATATGGCTGCTGTCACTGTACTGAGCGCCCCAAGAAGGCGGAGCTTCAGTTTTGGTGAATGAAATTCAAGGATTTCGATACTAATTAACAGTAAGATGCTCTCCACAGTCTACTACAGTTAGGATTAGCTGATAACAAAGCACTCTGCCCTCTTGTCCAAATATGGTCACTTCCTGAAAGAAGACCTGACATGTCTCTGTTGGGTCTTCAGATGTGACTTCACTAACCGGTGGGTGAAGCGTTACTTACAGTGTAACCAGCTGCTGATGGAGCGCGTCCTGCTCAGAGAGGATGAATAATGCTGATGGAGGTTATTCTGAGCATCGTGGTCCTGTTTGCTCCGATTGCTCGCAGGCTCCTCGTGTTTTACTGTTTTTCTGAGAGGCTCATCAAACATTCATGTGATGAATTATGGAGTGAAGCTGCTTCTGTAACCGTCACAAGCTGCTCTCTGACCCAAGCCTCAGAAACATCCGAAACATGAGGTCCAACACAGTGTGTCCTCTGTTCCTGTGCAGAGCAACCAGAGCTCCAGCTCTCAGGTGTTTGTGGGTGTTTGTACACGTTTGCTGGTGTTTGTGGGTGTTTCAGGCAGATTTCAGAGGACTCGCATTCAGATTCAGGAGCTTGGGAAAACATTAATGGTAAATGGTAAATGGCCTGTATTTGTATAGCGCATTTCTAGTCCCTAAGGACCCCAAAGCGCTTTACACAACCTGTCATCCACCCATCCACACACACATTCACACACTGGTGATGGCAGCTACGTTGTAGCCACAGCCACCCTGGGGCGCACTGACAGAGGCGAGGCTGCCGGACACTGGCGCCACCGGGCCCTCTGACCACCACCAGTAGGCAATGGGTGAAGTGTCTCGCCCAAGGACACAACGACCGAGACTGTCCGAGCCGGGGCTCGAACCGGCAACCTTCCGATTACAAGACGAACTCCCAACTCTTGAGCCACGATCGCCCCGGTATGTTTTAATTTTTATGGTTTGGGGAGGAGGGAGGGAAGGAAAATAACGAGGGTGGGATTAGGTGGATTATGTTTTAAGAAGATTGCTAATTCATTCATTCATTTATTTATTCATTTTCAGGCACAACAAATACCTATATTGAACATAAAATACACAAAACAAAAAACAAAACTTGCCTGAAAAAGGAGTGGGACGATGAGTCAAAGCCCTCACAAACACACGTCAGCCCGAGTGTGTGTGCTCAGGAAGTGTGTGCGTGTTATCACAGGGACACATCCACTGTTTTTGTGTGCCTGAGTGTGTGAGTTTCCTGCTATTATTCTGTGTGCTGGTTCCCACACACATACATCCAGTTCACCTCTGAGCCTCTGCTACGCGCTCACACGGGTTTACCTCGATCGGCACGCTGGACTCGGACCTGGTCTGGATCTTCATCCTGGTTTGGTTCAGCTCTGCTGAGGACCACTTGGTGGATCCACAGGATTCGAACTCTGACCTGCTGCCATGCACACCATCCACCGTCTGTGTCGCGTCTGCATCGGACAGAACCTGCCTCAGGTCTAAAGCTATGATTATTGATTCCATCGATCAGTCTTGACCTCTGTGCTTATTGATGATGTTGACTGGGACGTTTCATGCATCACAGCAGCTCTGAGACTAAAAGCTGTTTCAGGTTCTTGGATCCAGGTCAGCACAGTTTTCTTTGTTTCTGTCTGTTTAAAAGAGTGTGACAGATAATCGGTATTCAATACCGCCAATCGCAGGAAGCTCAGTTCGCCACAAAAATGGCAGAAAGCAAACTGCTTTCCTGATTGGCTGTGCAGTTTGATGTCACGCCTGGATGTGTGTCATGTTCCTGGGAAAAGCTCCACAGTGTCCTGTGTTGTGTGTGTGCTGTGTAACCGGAGCGTCTCACGTGCTGGTTTCGGGTCTTACTGAATGAAACAGGAAGTTCGTTCTGTTAGAGCAGGGCGGAGGGTGGAGCTACCAGTGATGGAGAGCTGGACCTCAGACGGTTTGGTCCAAAAGCATCAGATGACATCAGAGAACAAGCAGAGCAGAACCACTAAAGTATAAACTGAAACGATGAGCCCAGACTCAAATTCTTTGTGCTAGTTACTAACTTTACTAGCAATTCCTTTATTTTTGTGACCTCTGACCCCAGAGAATAACTTAGACAAAACAGAGTTTTATCTCGGTTCAGTTTCAGCTCGTTGAGAGCAGAATAAGTCAGTCGGCTAATACGGAGCAGAGCTGTTACTATAATGTTGGAGACAAAGTGTGATGGTGTGGTTCGGGACTCAGCTGCACGGGAGGGGTGGAGCAGAGGGTTCAGGGGCGTGCATGGCAGCTCCCCCGTGACTGGGAGCAGGTGCACGTGGAACAGGAGTTCTGTGTGATGTGTGCAAAGTCGTGGTGGGTCTGTGAATGCTGGCTTTCCGTGCACCTAAAAAGTGAAGACTGTGAACAAACAGACAAAGAGACGATTCCCCGACCGACACTTTTACTGTTTGCCTGTCCTCGGCCCACATATGGAAAATATCATTGAGAACCAGAGCCGCACAGATCAGGTGAGACAGTTGACCTTTGACACCATCCTCATCCTGGTCCTGAGTTGTAATTAAAGAAATGGTCTGACTGGCTCCAGTTTACAAATCCTTCAGTGGACAGGTAAGGGAGGTCCAACGTGTTGGGGTTTAACTCCGTCCCACGATTTCTCAGGACAGCTCTGAGCACCGGCCCTGCATCCTCAGCCAATTAGAAGTCAGAAAACAATCCCTCTCCTGAGGTCCACCTTTCACAGTTTGAAGGTTTCTCGGTTCTTTGTCACGAGTTCAAACCAGATTGACGAGCGCTTCTGTTGATTCGAGAGCGCCACAGCAGTGGGACGTCTAAAAAGGCCGCTTCACTGCCTCAGAGCATGAATGATTATTTGGTATTTAAATGTTCAAACAGCTTCTCTAACCTCCTCTGATCTCCTTTTCCCACTTGGCTCAGCCTGAGGAGGCCGGGGGAAATTGTTGATTTAGACAAATGCAAAGCTGTGTTAAAGGCACGCTCAGCTTCCTATTCCTGGTCATTCCACTTCCTGTTTGGCCTGAAAGCTCTGCAGAGGCAGGAAGATGGCGCAGGAGCGGGATCGTGAGAGCAGGACTGAACCTGCAGACAAATGCTGTTTGCATACCTTCACCCCGACGCTGTTCTTGGTTCCCCTGCAGCAGTTTTAATATCAGCCTGTCAGTCTGAAGTCGGGGACATTAAACTTCTATTGTGGCGAGGAAACTCTCAGGACGAGGCGACCTTTCCTTGCGCCGTCTCTGTTTACACAGCCATGGAAACCACTTGGAGACCCCCACCAAACATGGCCCAATGGGCCTCGGTCAACAGGGCCGTGGAGTAACACACGGTGCGCCCTGCAGGCTGAGAGCATCACAGCAGGAACAAACCTGACCTGACAGCAGCCTTCTGTCCTACACGACAGCTTCTCAGTCATCCTGAGAAGAAACTTTAAGGTGATGAGTCATCAATAACAGAGTGACCACGCCGGTAACTCAGCACAGGACAGCATACATGAGTCAAACGAACAGGTTCACTGCAGGCTCATTTACCCTCACAGTTTATGTTTACATGACACGACCGAACAAACGTTTTAGAACAGCAAGGTGATAATTTGATCCAAAATACTGAAACCAACAGAAGGCTCCATAATCGACTCCTCAGCGGCTCTCTGAGAATAAACGTGTCATTTTAAGAAATCAGCCTTCAAAGAGGCGGGCTGTAAGATTTCAACTGCTTTTATTGGAAAATAAAATCTCCTGGAAAGGAGTAACCCTAACCCTGCGTATCATCACCAAAGCTCCCTGCTGATCTCTCATAAAGAGAAAAATCCTTCGGTGGTTGGCTTTTCCAAATGACCCCAAATCTCTAAACTGACCAGTGCACCAAAGTGTTGTCACCTGTAGGGTCTCACCTTCAGGTGAAACATCGTCAGAGTTTGCTCAGATGTGTGGAGAACAAAAGGAGTTCCTCCAGACTTAATCTGGGCTCTGTGACAGGAAAGCAGACCTGCTACGCCTCGCTGAGAAGGTGGAGTTTTAAACTGACTTCAGGTGTGTTCTGACTGTCCTGCAGGTGAGCATCGCTCGAGGAAAAGATGGATTCGGTTTCACCATCTGCTCTGACTGCCCGGTCAGAGTGCAGGCGGTAGATCCAGGTGAGAAAGACAATTCCACGACCGCTGTACGACATCCCGTTCACTCACAGGTAATAAACACCTGGCTGTCCTCACTGCTCATAGGCGGTCCGGCTCATCAATCTGGACTCCGTCAGGGAGACTCGGTCCTGCAGCTCAATGGGCTTCCTGTAGAGACCTGGAAGTGCGTCGACCTTGCCCATGCCATCAGGTAACCCTGCCCCCTGTCAGAGTGACCCCACCTGTTCAGGTAAATCACAGGGCACATCTGGCCTTTTGTGAATACTAACAGTGGCGCGTCTCCTCAGGAGCTGTCAGTCTCAGATTGTGTTGGTGGTGTGGAGAAGTTTACCTGAGGTCCGGTCAGCATGTGACGCTATGCTCCGCCCACACACACACAGCGCGGTGAGTTTCATGCGTGAGGACCATTTGAACTGCACCTGTGGTCATAATCACAGCTGCAGATAATCAAAGGAGCTCTCATTCAGCTCATTTTAGTTTTACTTATACAACACCAAATCAGCTCGAGGTTTATAGCGTAAGACCTACGATAATACCCCGACAGTCAGACCTGCTAAAGCTAGCACCTGGTAACAGGAAGGAAAAACTCCCTTCTGACAGGAAGAAACCTCTGGCACAACCACCAGTGAGGGCTGGAAGACACCGTGTGGGAGCTTCAGTGCTTCCTTTATTCCTTCCTTTAGCCAAGGAGACACTGTAGCACCATTTGTAAAAGAAGAGGAGATGATGCCATCCCATAATTCATAGCAACACATCACCTGACAATCCAAGAAAACAAGTGCTGAACATTACATGCTAGTTAAGCTCACAGCTGAACATCAGAAGAACATGGGTTGATATAAACTCTGTGTTTTCAGGTTGTGTCTCTGATGTCTGCTCTCATGTTTACTTCACTGTGCTTCTCCTTTTCTGTATCATTGACCTCACAACAGCTCGCCAGACAAATGAGCGCTTATTAACTGATCTTACACTAAGCTAATGTTCCTCTGTCTCCTAGACGACAGGCAGGAAGTTGCTGTCTAACCCCACCCAAAGCAAACAAGACCGCAAATGGGGTCAGGGGTCAGGGGTCCGGGCCAGTTTGGGAGCTCTAGGTTCTCTATGGAGGGATAGAAAGGAGGACAGGGAGGAAGAGGAAGAGGAGGAAGACCAGGAGATGTACACACCTCACACCACCACCCTGAAGGGCACACGTGTGACATCATCAAATGGAGACAATTACATCATCCTGTCACCTGTCAGCACAGAAGGGCAGGTGAGTGTCAGGAGGCGGGGCCTGTATTCAGAAGGAGTAGAACACAGTTTGTCAGTGTTTGGTTCCAGCACTGAGGGTCCTGTGCAGAGACGTCAGAATAATCAGAACTGAAGTTTAGAACATCGACTTACTGCAGCCGTTGAATCTGTGACCGGGACCGACAGCCCCGTGACAACCTGACAGGCCAACGTAAAACGGTCTGAGTGTGAAGCACGAAGAAGACAATGTCTAAAAATGTCAGATGGTTTGAACACGCAGTGAGTTTAATCGATTCACCAAAGAAAGGAAAACCCCAAAGAAGAAGAAAAAACAAGTCGTAATCTGAAAAGCTGCCGTTTCATGAAAAACATTGTAAATACAGTAAGTTGCTGTTTTTATGGGAAATACCCTGACGCTGTACAGTCATCATTCCAGTTAGAGAGTCTCGCTAAACTCAGATATTTGTGTTGAAAGAGAATATTTTAGTCAGTTTGACAGTTTCAGGTGAAACACTTTGACCTTTGGGACTGAGTAAACGCCACATCGAAACCATCATTATTCTGTAAAGCTCTCTTTATGTCTTTGTTTGCATTCATATATTTACCTGCACATCATTTTGTAGTTTGGTTTGCTGATGTTCGTGCACCATCAGAACGATGCTGAAATCAACAGTTTCCAAATAAATGTTCTCTTCCTCTCCAGCTGCTGCAACCAGTTTATCACGACAGGACTGGGTCGATCGGTACGACTTCCACTCTGAATATTATTCATCCATATGCAAAGTGCTCGTAAATATTATGATTATTTAATCGTGTCATTTGTGGTTATCCAGGACATCTGTACCAGACTCGCCCCAGAGGTCCGAACGTCCTCCACGACTCGTGTTTGGGGTCGTTACAGAGACCTTTTACCAGGCAAATCTCCACCCTGCCTCCACCTCTTCCCTCCACATCTTCGGCCCCGCCCAGAAACTATGGCAACTACCAGAATTGCACCATCGTTCAGTCACATGTGCCCTGCTCAGGATATGGAACCTACGTCACCATGGCGCCCAAAACCGTCATCTTCCCTATTTTCGTCCAGGTCAGAACCAATCCAGGTCCGGAGTCTTTAAACTGAACCAAAACAAATCCAGTGCCCAGAGCTCCAGGGTCCTGAACAAACCCAGAAACTCTTAGAGCATCTATCTATCTATCTATCTATCTATCTATCTACTTAGCACTTTTATTTTTATTTTTTTATGTTTATTTAAGTGTTGTCTGACAGTATGTTTGCACTAAGTACCGCAGCAATTTCCTAATGTTGTAAACCTGCTCAACATTTGGCAATAAAACCCCTTCTGATTCTGATCTTTATCCGCCCCATTAAGCTCTAACCCAGAACAGAGTTACAGCCTTTTTTTATTTTATTTTGTTCATTATAACAGTCATTACAGATCTCTTTATGGAGACTCTACAATGATGAAGAGAAAACCTCTCTCACACAGCATGGCCCAGATGGACCTGTCCTCCCGTGCATACAGGACCCCCTTACTTGATCCAAGCTGAATTCAGGAATGTTTAGAAACAGGAGGAGATGCGGTGACGACAGTATGAAAGGCAGAATAAAGTGTGGCAGAGAGGGCCGGGGAACTTAATTGAAATGGTCTGAAATAAGGAGAACAGGTCTGTCCTGTAACGGGACATTGAGTCTCCATGGGGATTACTTGCATAAACAAAGGTAAATAACAGTAATGAGGAGGGCGACTGACAGTGGGCAACCGTCAGCTACAGAGGAGCAAAACGGTGTTTGTGTGGTTTGCTTTTGTTTACATGTGTGTTGTTGTTGTTTCAGCCTCTCGATCTCTGCAGTCCAGACAGAGCGCTGCTGATGTCTGAAGAGATGATCCTGCACCAAGCCGACCTGCTGCCTGCAAAGGTAACACCCCTGTAAACAGTGTTGGGGAGTAACGGAATACATGTGCCGCCGTTACGTATTTAAAATACAAAATATGAGTAACTGTATTCCGTTACAGTTACCGTTTAAAAAGGTGGTATTCAGAATACAGTTACTTTGTTGAAATAAATGGATTACACGGCGGTACTTCCCTGTTTCATGTTGTGGCGGGTCAGGACTGTTTGGGTTTGTTTGACAGCTACGTTCTGTTGTTCCAGGCGGCAGCGTTACGGTTGCCATGGTTACAGGGTGAAGCTCTCTCTCTGCGTGTTTCCTGGGTGAGAGAGCGCCTTTTTGTTGTTGTTGTGCTAAGCTAACAGGCAGAATGCAGCCTGATGAGCAGTGTAGTCCGTGCTGCAGGGAGAATGGACTGCTGTACCCGTTATGTGTCTGTGAGCGAGGAGGGAGAAAAAGGAAAAGTACGAGCTGTCACCGAGCAGAAACGGGAGCTGGAAGCATGTAAATATAATAATAACCACTGCAGCCAAACAGAGCGCCTGATGAGTCCAGCTGTAAGTAAGCTGTTAAGACTCGACTGTACGCTGTGTTCGTGTTTCCTCTGAAACAATAAGCTCCGTTGGAGCAGCCTTTCAACGCCTCTCTCTGTCTCTGGCAAGCAGAGTTGATCCAGACAACAAAGTAAAGCTCGTTTTCAGCTACCAGCCCCACACGAACCCGTATTAGTCCCTTCAGTAATAGTAATAAATCACATTCACGTAGTTGTAAACAGCGTGATAATATCTTAAGTAATCCAAAGTATTCCGAATACGTTACTCTCATTGAGTAACGTATTCGGAATACGTTACAGAATACATTTTAGGGCATGTAATCTGTAATCTGTAATGGAATACATTTTAAAAGTAACCTTCCCAACACTGCCTGTAAATATACTGCACGTATGCAGCCCTGAGTACCACCAACAGTCCTGGAACTCTAACTAAACAGACACCTTTAGAGGCGGTCCTGGGGCAGCTGACACACTATTGATCGAGTAGCCTGCACCCCTACCCACTCGAACTCTGCGTTCCTCCAGTAAGATGCTTTTACTGGTCCCACACTCCCAGTTAAAATCCATAGGTGATGAAGGCTTTCTCCACCGCCGCTCCGAGACTCTGCAACAGTCTTCCCTCCCTCTTATATATATACACATGTATAGACAAGTGTGTATGTATGTGGATGTTTAATCACGAGATAAATAATTTACCTCATTCATCTTCATTCTTTCTTGTATTTGATTAGATTGTCCCTCTGTTCAGCACTTTGGCCGACACTTGATGTCTTTAAACATGCTATACAAATAAAGCTGACTTGACAGTGGACACGGTGAGTTTGTGTTTGGGAGGCTGAGGCTGAGGTGCACTGGGATGTCGTGCTTGGAGTTTCAGTTCTCAGGTCTCCAAAGGTTTAAACCTGTTACCCACAGCCTGTCACACAATCACCCTGTTTCCATTTCTTTAGCTGAAATGATGAAAAATGCAAAGATAACACAGTTTGACATAAAATAGTATTTTTACTCCAACAAGGTGTTTCCCAAAGAGCTGTTAGCGGTAAACTCTCTGGGCTGTGTGTCCTCGGATATCTGAGGAGACAAATGGAGGACATCTCCTGTTTGCTGAGGACTGATGGGTTTGCTGATGGGAATTGATAAGAATTTAGCGATTAAGCTTCCATTATGGATATCACTTATCGATCCTCACTGGCTGCGCTTCTGGAGCCATTCTAACCTTACGGCTGATAATGCAGTGCTGGTCGTTGTGTTCCCATCGATGTTTCTGAGAAACGTCTGGTTCTGCAGACTGAACCTGATCCTGAAGGACACACCGACCTCAGAGCTGAACCAGGATCAGTTTCCTCCTCCCATCCATTTACACACATCTGGGAATTTGCTGTGTTTTAGTTTCATACTTTCAGTAAAGGTGGAGGTCAGACGTCGCTCTGCCTCCGACTCTCAGTTACGTGTGTTAGTGCAGGAAGAGCGTGGCGAAGCCGGCGGTCCATAAACACGACCTGATGATGAGGAAAAGGAAGATGGTTTATAAGCATTTAAACATTGTTACTGAGCAGAATGAACACGGCGGTGATGGTCTGTGAACTCTGAGGACATACCTCAGGGTCAAAGTAGGGCTGTGCGATATATCCAGTTTTTTAAAAATATCGATATATTTTTATACGAGATATAAGATGTGACAATATCGTTTATATCGATATAGTCTATGCTACGTTATAATTATAGTTGTGGAACCACAAGTTTGCCTCTCTTTCGTCCACTTTTGTCTCTACGCAACGTTACTCGGCCTCGCCTCTCCTTCACTGAACACAACTCCCCCTCCTCCCCCATCGCTTCACCTGCAGGCAGCGACAAGATGGACACGGCAAATAAGATAAGATAACCTTTATTAGTCCCACACGTGGGAAATTTGTTAATCTCCGTTAACGAGTTACTGCGGATCGCCCCGTGCGTGGGGCTGGACGGCGTCAACATGTTAACGAGCTAACCACGCTAACGCCATGCACGGCCTGAAATCCTTTCATTTTCTCAAAAATCGACTGCACGCCTTATGTATGAATTCTGGTTGTGCTTGATGACCGCGAACCAATTTTCTGTGGAGCACGGCGCTCAGCAATCTGTTAAAAAATGTTTTAGTTCAACTTTGCTACGGAGCTGCAGCAGCTTGATGGATTGTCGGAGCATTACGGCTGCCGAGGAGCCTCGCGGAGTGATACGTACTGTGCTTCAACATAATATTACCGTATTGTTTGTGTATAAGGACCATAAATGGCACCTGTTAAGAGACACGGTTATGAAGCGGGTTTCAAACTCCAGGCTGTCAGTCACGAATTGTGAAATCTTTGTTATTATGCTCAGCGTCTTTTCGTTTACATTTTGACTGCACAATTGTGAGCTCTTTGTTATGCACAAAAACAACATCGTTTTCTTTTATTTATGGAGCATTATTATTTAATAAATGCTCATAATTTATGTTTGAGTAGTTTTTTCATGTACATCTGTGCTGTATGTTAATAAAACAGCTTTGACTAAGAACTCTCTTTTTGTTCTTACTTTATGGCTTTAAAAAAATATCGAGATATGAATTTTGGGTCATATCGCCCAGCCCTAGGTCAAAGGTCACAGTGTTGTGTGCAAATGAAGAAACAGGTCGATGAGAAGAAGAACTACAAGTACACATTTTATTGTGCTGACAGTGGTGTGTGTGTGTTTCAGGTGACCGTGTTGATCTACACTGACCTGCTGCTACTTACCAGAGAGGATGAAGCTGGACGCTGTAACGTCCTGCAGAGTCCGGTGTTCCTGAACACATTGAAGCTCAGAGAGGGTAATGCTGCGTTCACTGTCATCTCTGAGCATCGGTTTTTCTCTGTAACCTACAGCTGGCAGGTTTCTGTTTAATGTCAGAACACATTGTTGTAATCCACATTTGATTTTCATTTCCTGGTTCGTTGTCAGCTGATTGACCAAGTAAAGTATCAACAGCACTATAACCTGTTCAATTTAACTTTATTTATACAGCACCAAATCACAACAACAGTCGCCTGAAGGCGCTTTATATTGTAAGGTAGACACTACAATAATACATACAGAGAAAAACCCAACAATCATGAGCAAGCACTGTGGCAACAGTGGGAAGGAAAAACTCCCTTTTAACCAGTGTTGGGTAAGTTACTTTAAATTAGTAACTTAGTTACATTACTAGTTACTTCTATCAAAAAGTAACTCAGTTACTTCAAGTTACTCGTTACTTTCAGAGTAACTAGTTACTAGGGAAAGTAACTTTGGTTTTACTCAGAATTCTCTTGTTAATGTGTTGCTTCCGTAACTGGATACCCAGCCAGTCTTCTAGCTTGCTTACTTGCCACAAGTGCACTGTGCCACCAATAGAAAGGAAAAAATAATGTGCGCATTTCCATGAGAGAAATCCCACACCTGATTCTATCCTAGCCTGCTTTTTACATCCAACACAAAAACTGCAGTCGTGGTGCTTTGATTGTACTCAGAACTCAGAAATTCTGCTTCTGAATAGGAAGATGCAGGTAACACCAGACTGCAGATGAGCTGCATACATGGCTGGACTGGGACAGAAAAATTGGCCCGGACATTTTGACTACAGACCGGCCGCCATTATAGGAAAAATCATAAAGCCTTTGAATGAAAACAAACACTGTTGTGACAGTGATGTGCACTGTTCTGATGGTATATATGCATCAATCTATCAATCATTTGTTGTAAGATTCAGATAATTATTTATTAAAAGTGAGATATTTTAAATGAGAATAAGAAAGAAAAGTATTTCTTTGTGCCCCCCTCTCCCTGTTAATGCCCTACCTGCCCCCCTGGCAACACTTTGCTAGACCCGCCCCTGCACAGTTACCAGCTGTCAGCTACTTAGAAAAGGATCCTGGTGTTATTTGTCTCTCAGAAACAGTTCATAACTTCCCTTCAACTCATTCATGTCACCTAAAAGGTAAACCTGTTTCTCCATCACCTGTTCAGCTCTGATGATTCAGTAAGGACATCTCCTGGTTTCATCTTCATGTTTCCCTCTCACCACATATCCAAACCATCATGACCAGCAGCTTTACAGCTGTGGCTCCAGCAAACATCAGCTGATACTAGAAATTAATATTAAATAAATTCTACCAACAGCTGATCAAGCTTAAACGTGCTGCTGTTGTTTAGCGCGACATCCGCTGGTTTCCTCTTTCAGCGCAAAGTGAGCGATAAACAAACAAGAGAGCCGATCAGCTGATCATTGATCAGTTTCATGATTGAAGTAGAAACGGGAGAGGGAGGGGGAGAATGAGAGGAGAGGCAGCTGTGCAGCAAAGACACAGAATAACTCCAGCTTTGTGCCTTTTTCATTGTAGCTGAAGTCCGGGACAAACTGTTCCTTTTCACCTCAATAAGATATTTTCTCTGAATACAAGATGATTCCGTTTTTTACGGGACGGTTGGAAACTCTATTTTGTTCATAAGGTTAATTATTAAAGTTCAACATCAGTAACATAGCACCCACCCAGCTGTATAGAAACTCCGTCATGCTAGCTAGCACGCAGTACGAAAAACTCAGCACAACGAAAATAAACTCCACCTAAACTTGGTTCATATCTGACCCAGACAGACTGCAGGTCATAACTTCTTACCTGAACTTCAGTTCACCTGACACTCGGACCAGCAGCCGCTTCGGGTCTCTCCTCCTGCCTCCCTTTTCCTTCATCCACCTGCTGGCCTCCACCACTTAATGGTATTGAATCTGTGGAAGCTCCGCGATAGCCTCCACACGAAGTAACGAATAACGAGCTTATCTAAATCCCAGTAACGAGCAACGCGTTCCCGGTTTTGGCATAATAACTAGTTACCGTGCTCGTTACCACAATAATAACGTAGTTACTCTAACGCGTTATAACAGGAAGAAACCTCAGGGAGGGGCGGGGCCATCTGCTGCGACCGGTTGGGGTGAGAGAAGGAAGACAGGATAAAGACATGCTGTGGAAGACAGAGAGATTAATAACAGATATGATTCAGTGAAGAGGACTCTCCATTTGACGTTTCTCTGTGTGTGTGTGTGGCAGCTCTGTCGGAGCCGCTCCACCTGTACTTCCTGCAGAGCGCTCCGAGCCGCCGCCGCCTCTTCAGCCTGGAGGCGTTCAGCATCGAGCAGAAGGTCCGAGTCAGCCTGTGTCTCCACGATAACATCCAGCTGCAGCTCGTCACCACGGAGGCCACACACACCCAGCAGGTACAACACCTGTCCAGGTAGTCACAGAAAGCAGGAAGAGGGCCAGTTCACACGTGTGTCCAGCAGAGGTCGCCAAACACATGAAATACTCAAAGCTTTTCCCACACAATTTAAGTCCTCTCCTCCTCCTCCTCCTCCTCCTCCTCCCCCCAGCTGTCAGACCTCCCCTCAGACTTTGGCTTCCTCTCTCTCGGGCAGTCTGACCCCCTCTATTGTCCTTCATCTCCTTACTCTTCGCTCTGTGACTCCCTTAGACCTCCCTCCCCATCTTCTTACTCCCCCAGTGCTCCCTTCTCCTCCTCCACTCTTCCTCCTGCTCCCGTCTCCCTTCTCTCTCCCTACTCCTCCTCACCACCTTCCAGGAACATCATCTCCTCAGCTCAGCTCCTCCCTTCACCTCACCGTCCCTCCTCCACTCTAAGGAGTCCTATCTGGAAGGAGAGAGCAGGAGCAGAAGAGGAAGAGGAGAGGAGGAAGAGGAGACGGGAGGAAGAGGAGGTGGAGGAGCGGCAACAGGGGGAGGGGGAGAGTGCCTCAGAGACTTCAGAGAACGCGGGTGGTGTCGGGGGGCGGGGCTTCCTGCTCAGCCCTCACCACTTCAACATGAACCAGGAGAGTGACCGTGACGAGGAGGAAGAGAAGTTTATCTTCAGACCACCAGGTGAGTTCAAGTGCTCTGAAAGAAAGTCAAAAGTCTTGAGTTGGGGGAGTGGAGGATGTGAGGTAAGCAGGATGAAGCTGGTTTAGAGCCGCTGCAGGTGGAAACGTTCCCAGTTTGATGGATTTTCTCCTGTTTCAGTCCTACGTCGCTCGCTCTCCGAGGGTTCTCTGCTGCGAGAACCTCGATCGCCCCACTTCCTGTCCGACAGCACCATCCACCGCCTCACCCGTCCTGTGAACTTTGACCTCAGCCCCAACTCGAGCCCCGCCTCCCGAGCCCCCTCCCCCCACACTCTGAGGAAGCAGCTGACCGGAGAGGGGGGGTCTCTGCACCAAATGCTGATGCTGCTCAACGGGACCAAGGTAGGGACCAGAACCGGCTTTGACCACAGAACTGCGAACCAGCGTCATGTGACTACACAACGCATAGCAGCAGGTTGATCATTGTGCTGCATGTCAGAGTTAGCCCCAGGCAAACGGGGCGACTGCACCAGGACGGCATCTGGTGTCAAATCAGACGTGCAAATCGTTAATAAGACAATCTACAAGCTGATTGGTTGAGGCCCAGGTTAATGACGAGTGTAAAAGGGAGATTTACTGTGGGAGTGGTTTGAACACGTGCAGAGGAAGATCCTGGGGTTAGAGACCGGTACAGCTCGGGTTCTTCGGTTCTAACAAAGTGTTTTTGTTTGTTTTTCAGGCTGGAGAACCCAGAAACCGACAGCTGAAGAAGAAAACTCTGTACGTAAACAAGCACACTGTTGTTTTGTCTGGTGTTGTTTCCTCTCGCTCTGATTGGTCCTCGTTGTCTCCTCAGAGCAGCTGATGTTCGAAGCCGCCTGGCGTTTCTGCGAATGTGGAAAAATGGTGTCCATGGAAGCAGTTTGGAGAAAGCGCTGAAAAATAACAGGTAACTCGGACCTGAACCCGAACTAGACTCACCTGCAGGTCAGGAAAGGCAGCAGATTATCACAGGTCATAACTAATCAGAGTAAAATCTCCAGGTGATCACGGCCAAGCATGTCGGTGTTTCTGCCCTAACAGCAGTGGTGTGGAGGTGACATCACAGTCTGAATGAAGCTCGACTTCAGAGCCTCTGGTGGATGTTAGAGGAAATGCAGGTTTTCCTGAGATGCGTTTGTTTTGTTTTCCAGACCGTCTGCAAAGGAGGTGCTGAGGTGGGCGGAGAGTCTGGAGTCCCTGCTGTCCAATCAGTGTAAGACTTGCTGTTTGTGTTTAACCAATTTAACCAATAAGGGGAGGAGCCAGCATGAGAAACGCCTCTCCACTAGATTAATGTCTTGATGCATGCTCAATCATCCAGGTAAGTAGATTGAGGTTGATTGTGTTCACCTGGACGTTTCAGTGGGAGAAACGTTTCATCGCTCATCAAGTGACGAACCAACAACTATTGATCAAAGACCACTGATCAGTGATTGATCAGTGGTCTCTGATCAATAGTCATGACACTTTGCATATTAATGATCACAAGCTGACCTCCCAGCCCATTGTTCATTCAGTGCTGCTTTTTTCAGTCATTGTGCAAATGTCAAATTTGTATTTGTCACACACACAGCCATACACAGTATGACATGAGGTGAAATGCTTGTAGCTGTGCAATGCCCGACCATTAGATGACAGTGGTTTTACAGTATTTACAATTTACAGGTTATTACAAAATTTACAGATTTAACTTAGAAATTTACAGTAAAAATGTGCAAATAGCAGAAAGAGATTATAAATTATAGGAAGTGTGCATGAAGAAAAACCAGAGTGCGTGTGGTGATGTGATGTGTGGGAGAGTCCAGTCCTACACCTGGTTCAGGGCCGAATAGCCTGGGGGAAGAAGCTCCTCCTCATTCTCTCTGTTTTGGCCTTAAGGGAGCGGAAGCGCTTCCCAGACCTCAACAGTGAGAAGAGTCCTTTGTTGGGATGGTCCATCATGATCTTCCTAGCTTTGGTCTTGCAAATGTCCTGTTTATAAGGTTGAGACCTGCAGTCAGCTGAGACTGAAGACATCCCCTGATGATGATGATGATGATGATGATGAAATATTTCTCCCATTGAAACGTCCAGATGGACAGAATAAACCTTTTGGCACCAGATTAATGGCGTGCTTCTCTTTTCTAATTGGTCAGATGGTCTGACGGTGTTCCGTCACTTCCTGAGGTCAGAGTTCAGTGAAGAGAACCTGGACTTCTGGTTGGCTGTGGAGAGGTTTAAAAAGACACGTCCCTCCAACAAGATGGCTGCCAGAGCTGCAAAAATCTACGACCACTTTATTTCTACGACTGCATCGAGACAGGTACCATGTGTCTGAGCTCCGATTGATGTGTGTTTTTTGGTTGTTTTTTTCCTAATATGGTGATGAAGCATTCCTCCAACGATGATGTCGTTACAGTCCAGAGGCTCGGTTAAATTCATACCTGAAACCATCAGGTTGTTTACTTTCATCATCATCATCATCATCATCATCATCATCATCATCATCATCATCATTTATTTATTTATATAGCACTTTAAAAACACACCTGGTAGACCAAAGTGCTGTACAATACTAATATGCACATAGTAATAAAACCAGACATAGCAATAAAGTTAAAAAACAATAAAAAATAAAAATGTCAGTTACCTACAGAGTTAAAAGCCAGGGAATAAAAATAGGTTTTTAATAAAGACTTAAAAACTGGCACTGATGCAGCCTGTCTAATATGGAGAGGAAGGTTATTCCAAAGCATCGGCGCGGCAACAGAGAACGCTCGGTCTCCTCTAAGTTTCAGCCGTGACTTTGGGACCGAAAGCAGCAACTGCTCAGCTGACCGAAGGGAACGAGTGGGGACGTGGGGCTTCAACAAGTCAGACAAATAAGCAGGTGCCAGACCATTTAGAGATTTAAAAGCCAATAAAAGGACTTTAAAACTGATCCTGAATTCAATTGGAAGCCAGTGTAAAGAGGCCAAAATCGGAGTGATGTGATCAAATTTTCTTCTACCAGTTAAAAATCGTGCCGCAGCATTTTGCACTAATTGCAAGCGTGACAAAGTGCCCTGCCCAACCCCTGTTAAAAGAGAATTACAATAATCTAAACGTGAGGTAATAAAGGCATGAATAACGCTTTCCAAGTCACGCTTGGAAAGAAAGAGCTTAACCTTTGATAAACGTCTGAGGTGATAAAATGCTGATTTTACCACCCCGTTTACATGGTCATCAAAGGTGAGTGCAGAATCAATTTTAACTCCGAGATTTGTGATCGAACTCTTTAGTTGGGAAGTCAAAGCTGCAAGATCAACATCCAGAGTATGAGAAGAACGATTTGGGCCAAATAAAATTGCTTCTGTCTTCCGATCATTAAAATTTAAAACGTTTTTTGCCATCCATGCTTTGACATCAGTAAGGCAGTCAAGCAGAGGTCCAGTTGGGAGACTATCAGCATGACTAAAAGGTAAATAGAGCTGGCAGTCATCTGCATATAGATGTAATGGCACTTTATGCTTTCGGGAAATCGAAAGCTTTATTGATCGTTGTATTAAAGTAAAGACTTGTAATCAAACATGTTGGTCCACCTGCTCATTTGACACAGCTGCTTTTTTTCAAGGTCAATGTGGACTCTGCCATCAGAGAGGCAACCAATCAGAGCCTGCGCCTTGGCGTTAGCTCCGCCTCCTTCCAACTGGCGCAGGAGCAGATTTTCAACCTGATGGAGACGGACAGTTACCCACGATTCCTCAAGTCCCGCCTCTACACCCAGCTGGCCAGTCACAACACAGAGCAGCGGATCCGATCAACCAGAGACGAGGGGTTGATCTGAGCTTCCGACTGGTTGAACAAATCTCTCAGTAGCATTCTGGGAGATGTAGTATTGAGTGTTTTGGGACATTTACCCTTTTCATGTTAAACAACTTGATTCTTACGCTAATCTTCTTTTTTTGCTGATCTTTGTTTATCTAAAAACATTTAACCCGTCCGTGTGAGAAAAACATGGCCTCTGACCTTGAGCTTGAAATGAGATGCCATCTTTAGACTGTTAGGTGTTATCCTTTATGCCTTCTCGTGACCCAGGTGAAGCCTTGCTCACAGGTTAAACATCGGCAGGACTTTCAGCCTCGGCTGCATGTCGTTGATTCCAGAGCAGACTCTGATTCATGTTTTTAGCTAACGGCTAACTGATGTATCTCTGATTAAAGCTGACTGATGTCACATCAGGTGTCAGACCTCCTGTTTCCTCTTCTGTGACTCCCCTCCATCCAGCAGGAAGTCTGACACCGGCAGGCTGCACAGGTGAAGCAGGTTGAGTGACGGATTCACCTGCTGCTGTTTGATTATCACACTGAACAGTTTTAACTGATTCAACAATAACCTGAAAATCTAATAAAACAGACCGAATGACCTTGAAGTTCATTATTTAGTCTTTAAGTCGTGATAACAGAGCGCAGACTTCAGCTGGTGCTTCCTACGGTTCAGGTTCTCAGTGATGGAGACCAGGTGTGTGCAGGTGGAGCAGCACCTGCTGGTATCTGGCTGTCAGAGGTGTTTGAAATCACTTTTTTGTAATGAGTGCTGAGAGTACTGAAGATAATTCCACCAGTTGAGGTGTTGAATCTTCACAGTCCACAGGAAATGAAATGAAGGTGGTGTCTTTACAAACGTGAACTCCACCTTTAATGGATGCAAAGAGTCTGAAAGAGATGCAGCAAACATGCCAAACCATAATTCATGTATATAGCACTTTAAAAACAGCACATGGCTGTACAGCAGAAATATAAAAAGTACAGTAAATACATAACAGTAAAATAACAGTGTTAGTTACCAGAGGTGGGACCAAGTCATTGTTTTGCAAGTCTCAAGTAAGTCTCAAGTCTTTATCCTCAAGTCTCAAGTCAAGTCTCAAGTAATGTCAGGCAAGTCAGAGTCGAGTCTCAAGTCACTGGTGTAAAAGTCCGAGTCAAGTCACAAGTCTGAAACTTTGAATTTCAAGTCCTTTTGAGTCTTTAAAAAAAAACAATGAAAAAATAATGTTGCAGTTATGCTAAATGTAAATATTAGACCATGTAATTTTAAAATCTGTGTTTTTCTCAACACATGACAAAATAGTGAACTTAGAAAATATACACAAATTGTGAAATTGCACCTCTTTAAAATGCAGCTCAATTAAACCTAGCTCCAAGAATAATTTTCACCGACAGTTCTGAGATAAGCTGCATGTTATTCTTGGATGCGGTTGTAGGACCAGCTTTAAAATCGCATGACAAAAATATCATACACATTAAAAAAAAACTGCATCACCAACGTAGCCTGGACAACATTTGCTAGTTAGATGAAGTCAGCTATCTCATCGTAGCATATTTATATGCATATTTATAATCATACGGTTCTTGGAGTGAGTGCATACACTCATGAAGTTTAGTAACTTCAGGTCACTGCAACAAGCCCAGGTACAGTTTACCGACGGATGGGTGCAGGACCTTGAAATGCACCGTGTAGAACGAAAGACCATCGTACGTATCATAAGTTTACCAGTCTCACAAATTGTCGTCATAAATACACATTCGTTAACCGTTTATTAATAGGACCTTTGAGCTCAACGGTAATTAATTAGTAGTGGAAATAATTTCTGGTAGCATCACAGAAATGTAGCAGTGACAACAATACTGTATGCTGTAATCGTACTGGGCAATTAGTGATACAAAAAACCTGTTTTATCCTGTGAATAAAAGTATATGTTTTTGTCAATGTACCATAATAACAGAAGCGAAACGCAATATTGTGTCAGGACAATTCACTATTTATGCACAATAAATAAAGGAGCATAGCGCGACAATTTCTGTTCAGCGCCAGACTTGCTTGTAACCTATATCACTAATTATGTTATGAAAATGACGCATTAACTACAACAGCAGACTGACCTTTGTGTAAATGCTTGGAGCAGACTAACCTGTGAGCTGGAGTGTTCTGGGACGTTATATTTGGTCTTTGAATGGCTGCAATCCAGTCGCGTCTTTGTTACTTCGGAAACATGGCTCGAACAATTTCTCTTCAACGACGTAATCCGATAACAACCGATCTCTTTACCCGTCGGCTTCCCGTGGCTGTCATGCGACCGGCTATTGCAGTTAATAATACAACAGCTTCTTGACATTTTTGTGTTTCTTTTTATCGCTGTGTGACTGATTTTAATTGAAAGCCTGCGTGCGCTAGTACCACTTGCCACGAGTTCCCAGAATCCTTTGCGGTTCTACCCGTGAATGACGTCACATTTTCAATCTCTATATAATATGCATGTTAAATTTTATATTTGGGGTAAAATATCAAGTCTTTTCAAGTAAACCGGTTCAAGTCCAATTCAAGTCCCAAGTCATTGGTGTAAAAGTCCAAGTCAAGTCACAAGTCTTAGAACATTTTTTCAAGTCAAGTCTAAAGTCATAAAATTAATGACTCGAGTCTGACTCGAGTCCAAGTCATGTGACTCGAGTCCACACCTCTGTTAGTTACACACTGAGTCAAAGGCCAGCCAATAAAAAGGCCTGATCTGAAGAGGAAGATCACCCCAAAGCTTCAGGGCCACAGTAGAGGACGCTCGTCTCTAAGTTTCAGCCACGATTTAGTGACTGAGAGCAGCAGCTGCTCAGCTGAGCAACTGAGGGGGACGTGGGGCTAATATACAGGCGCTGGACCATTTCAGGTTTTAAAAACCAGTAAAAGCATTTCAAATGGATCCTAAATTCAATTGGAGGCCAGTGTGGGGAGGCCAGAACCTTTGTCATGATACACCGACACAGATCATCGTAACTACACCTCGTGAACAAACCTTTGAGTCGGTTACTTGTAGTTTTACGTCTTCATTTCTTCCCTTTGTTTGATTTCCTTTTTTGTTTTTGCGTGAAATATTTTAAATGCCCATTTTTGTATTTGTTTGTCTTAATGAGGGTGTTTCTGTGTGTGCGTGGTTGGGTACCTCCCCGCTCACTGAGAGAGGAGCTCTGAGGAGGCGATGAGAGGCTCACATCCAGCTGCAACAGGAACACAATCATTGGCGTTTCTGTTGAAGCACCTGTGTGGACACGCCCATCAAGTTTGTGTTTTCATCATTCCCAATAATTAGACGCAGAGCACCATAAAGAGGAGGCCTGAGCAAGTTTTATTTTGGAGGAGCAAAGTGAATCGTAATATCACTGATGACTCAATAAACACATTAATGCAGGACATGGAGAAATGAATGCAGGCAGTGATTTATTCATTTATTGATGATCCTCCATCGATTCATTTATTCACATTGATTCTTACTCTGCTGATCACATCAAACAGAGACACACTGAGAAGACGTTTTATTAGAGACGACAAACTCGCATACATCAGACGCTCCGTCCACCACAGAAGAAGAGGAAGACAAAGTCGCTGTCTGTTTCTACCCGGCCAGAATGTGTTTGACAAACTCGGTGTAGTTGATGTGCCCATTGGCGTCCTCCTGTCCCGCCATCAGACGATCCACCTCGTCCTCAGTCATCCTCTCTCCCAGCGTGGCGAGGACGTGGCGGAGCTCCGCCCCCATCACCGTGCCGTTTCCCTCCTTGTCAAAGACCCTCAGCCCCTCCACAAAGTCCTCGAAGTTGCCCTGCTCTTTGGAGCGGGCCACATGCTGCTGCATGGGCAGGAAGCTGTCAAAGTCCAGCAGCTTGACGTTCAGCTCCTCCGCCTTCGGCCTCCCCAGCAGTTTCAGCACTTCCTCGTTGGTGGGGTTGTGTCCCAGCGCCCGCATAACATCGCCGCACTGAGCGTAGGTGATCTTCATCTCGCCGGCTGGCGTCTCGTCGAACAGAGCGAAGGCGTCTTTGAACTCCTCGATCTGGTCGGGGGTGAACTCCACCACGATGCTCTTCAGGTCCACCTCGGGGGGTTTTGGCTCCGGCTCCGCGGGCTTTGCTGGAGGAGGAGGCTCTTCCTTCTTTGCCTCCACCTTCTTCACCTCTGTCTTTTTCGGTTCCACTTTCTTTGGCGGCATGTTGCTGCAGAGCACTGGCGGTGGAGATGGAAAGTGACTGTCTGGTGTTTTATAGGAGCCAGCGGTGGGCTGAGCGAGCCAGGAGCAAATGGCAGGGAGGAGAGAGGAGGCGACCAAAGATGGAAGAAACCTGGAATGGAAACACTGAGAGGAGATAAGAGCCTGCAGATAAGAAGCTTCCAGAAGCAGCAGAGCCGGTCTGAACCGGAGCCTCTGACCTCTCCTCAGGCCTCCATCAGTGAAATCCACCTCCTCCTTCACATACTCTGGGATCTTTTCTGTTTCCTGCTAATCAATAGTTTTTAGCGCAGTTTCACAGCGCAGCTATCCTCTGCATCAATCTGTGAAGTAATCTCTGCATACCAGGCCCTTAATTTTGAATTACATTCTGGATTTATCTGCAAAGAGAAGCCAATCTAGGAGAAATCTGCTCTCTCTGTCTGCCTTGGATTAACTGCAAATGGAAGAAAGCACATATTTGTTTAATATGTGCATTGAAGGACATGTCCTGGTCAAAAATGACTCCAAGGTTCCTCACAGTGTTACTGGAGGCCAAGGTAATGCCATCCAGAGTAAGAATCTGGTTAGATACCATATTTCTAAGATTTTCAGGGCCGAGTACAATAACCTCAGTTTGATCTGAATGAAGAAGCAGAAAGTTAGCGGCCATCCAGGTCTTTATGTCTTTAAGACATTCCTGCAGTTTAA